>NW_021825853.1:0-14151 GCF_006345805.1 Octopus sinensis | reverse complement strand
TACTACTACTTCTACTACTACTACTTCTACTACTACTACTGCCACTACTACTACTACTACTACTACTAATGATAATAATAATGATAATAATAATCACAAACGTGAAAAGAGAAAGAAGATAAGGAAGAACAAAAATAACACGGTGAGACATTTTTAAAAGAACGTATTTAAATCAAGTGTGTCGAGAGCAACAGAACCGAATGCAAATAGATGGAGTGTGCAGATTTTCACATAAAACAGACTCACACAAAACGCATCGTCTCTAACCACACAGGTTCATAACTGATTACAAGTTTAAACGCAGCTATTTTGGGAACATGCATAGGTGCATAGTCAAGTCCTAATGCACTGACAACAAAAAAAATGTGGGTTTGAAACTGCTGTGTTTTATCCAAGGTACGGTTTATAACTGTCCTCTTTGTGCGTCTCAGATACCGATGTGCTTGAAAAACGTTTACGAGCATGGTCAGCCTGAAAACGAATGAATCCATGCGCAAAAGTAGCGGCTTACGGTAGATGTGGGGCAAGGAACCATGACATAACAAATGCCTACACACAAACACGATATAAGGCACCTATATTGAATTGAAGTATCGTCATCTCTAGCAAAATTAATAGCCAAAATTAGTAACCAAAATTAGTAACCAAAAGCGATTCAACGAAGATAGGAACACAAAACAAAAAATGGACACCTCCTCCCTAGTCTAAAGTTTTGACTTCTTTCTTCCTTCGAGCGCTCTTCTACATTTTCAAAAACCCATAACCTTGTCAACTTCTCAGAATATGAAAGCTGGGCAAAATTTTAGCTATTCTAAAGCAAAAAGAAAAAGGAAGTGAAATCGCCCTCATAGGCATTCTCTCATAAATTCTTGAAAGGCTAATCCTAGAAATCCCTAACTGACATATACTCCATCTTTTCAAGTCGCAACCCAGGTTCAGTCCATTACATTCAAGCATCAAATTACTCAAACATGAAACTAAAAATATATGATGGTTTCCATATCAAAAGTAAAAGAAAGCAACCTTGCCACTGTACAGTTTAAAGTACTAACAAAATCAGCAACGTTTTCTACTCCATTACCCACTATCCACACATGCAATGCATGGTACCCAAACATAACTTTAGTAAGAGCACAAAATACTGGCTTGCAACTAACCTATGAGCTTGCACAGTCAATGTAATATATAAAAGCAACACTTCCAGGGCTCGTAATTACCCGAAAGACGAATTCCAGGGTCCACCCTCTCCTCATCCATTTTTCTAAACCAACGTTTCCATGACCTTCTCTACAAAACATACACACTATCCTACTCAGAGAACAATCATCTTTCACATTTTCCAACTATTTCCCAGAAATATGCTCAGTATATTCTACGGTAACTTAAATCGTCTCCTTTCTAACTAACATCATCAGAGACCATCGAATACAGCTAACTATCGCGCAACGCAAACATACATTACATGCAGAATACAAAACTACTAGGAGTTGCATCCAACTTCTTCACATTCACCACACACACAGGAGACACTAAAGAAAGCAAAATGAAGCACAGAACAATCACGGGTATGACATTTGGTCAGCAGAAACCACATCAATGTTGTACAAAGACTACATTAGATCTAACATGGACCATACTAGTTCTATACTGGACCCCAGTTTCTTCATAATTACGATAAACTATTGAGAATGAGTCATGACTTTGTTTTCTTAGTAAACTCCACGTTTCTTTGTCATTATTAGGAAAACACTCAAGAAACCCAGAGATACTCGCTACCCCAGAGCACTACTACAGCATCCTTCGAAATCTCTGCCACTTAGCCAAGACGGACGTAAAAAATCACATACATAGAGAAGTATCTGTCACAATGATTCCAAACAGTGAACTATAATTGATGCACAATAATTTCAGGTGAGGAGTAATTCTCTATGAGGTGCTGAAAAGTTCCTGGTTTTAATGGTCTGGTTAGAGGACCAAACTTCCGAGATCTTTCACAGGGCTTAGAAAAACTGAAGGACCGCTGCAATAAGCATGGGAAGAATCTGAGAGGGGAATATGTTGAATAAAATTATAACTAACTGATCCTCTTGTATTATATCTTACCCAAGCCAGGAACTTTTCAGCCCCACCTCGTACTCTCTGCTTCTAGTCAGTTCACATCCACCGTACGTACCCGTACGTACCGCCAGAATCTCCGTACATACAAAAATAGATTATAGAGAGGGAGAGAGAGAGAGAGAGAGAGTGTGTGTGTGGAGGGGGGTGCCTCTGTGTGTGTGTGCGTGCGCGCAATATACTAAGACGGTCACACTGCACCCGTACAATTCAATACTGCATATCGGAGTGAACAGGGTAAGGCTCTGCTTGGCAAATATATGGTATAAATGGGAAGATCGATCTGTACCATTAATCAGGGCTGGCCTTGAGCTACACAACAACAACAACAACAACAACAACAATAGGTTTCACCATCTCTTTCTGTCTTTCTGTTTTACATCTACTTCAACCACATCACCACAACCACCACTCCTACCACCACCAATACAACCAGCATCACCAAACCTATTCTCTCATTCCCTTACTCTTGCTTTTAGTTGCCTCTCCTCTTCCTTCTCCTCGTCACATGCGTCCGCTAATAACTTATAAGTGTTCTAAAAGTGTTAATACTTCTGGCCTGCAGGCAGAAAGCGTACATTGTGCATGGGCGCGTGTGTGTTTCCTATGTCTTTATTAGATGCGCATATGTATGTATGTATGTGTGTGCGTGTGTGTGTGTGTGCGTTTGCTTCATGACGAATAAGTTGTTCAGACATCCACTTGTTTTACACACACGAACACACACACACACTTGCAATGAGTACTTTTTCCTATTAAATATATGTATCAATAATATGATTATATGTTTGTCTCAATGCGCTTCCATACACACACGCACGCACACGCGCGCGCGCCCTATCCATCCCCATGCGTAGATGTAAATGCCTGCTCTTATATATGAGCACATTAACGTAAATTATACGTATGTATGTGTTTAACTGTTTAACATACTCCACTTCCTCCCTACTCCTTCTCTCTCTCTCTCTCTCTCTCCCTCTACACACACAAATATAGATAGAGTAGAGAGTAAGAGAATGTATATGGAACAATCTCCAAACAAACCTGGACGGCATGGTTTCATAGCCATCTCCTCTTCACCCACTTCGCCCTTCTCACACTCTCTGACACAGATAGCTAATAACAAAGACAGTTGAAGATGCTGGAACAGACTACAGTGTGAATAGCTTCAGCATACAAACTCATACATGTATAAGTGCGCGTCCGTATATGTGTGCGTGTATGTGTAAATGTTTACGTATTTGTGTATGATTGTGTTCGCTCACGGATGTGTGTTGTTTTAGCGGGAAAATACAAATGTACAGAAGAGGGTGTCACGTACTTTGGATGTATTTTAAATGAAAATCGTCTTTCGGGCTTTAAGTGTATTCGAATACTGGATGAAAATATCCTTCCTGCTACAAGCACGAGACCTGAAATGCTGGGGAGGGGACTAGTCGATTACATCGACCCCAGTACTCAACTGGTACTTATTTCATCGACTTTGAAAGGATGAAAGACAAAGTTGACCTCCGTGGGACTTGAACTCAGGACGTAAAGACGGATGCAGTGCCTCTAAGCATATTTTGCCCGGCGTACTAACGATTCTTATTTCTTTACTGCCCACAAGGGGATACACACAGAAGGGACAAAGACAGACAAACGGATTAAGTCGATTATATCGATCCCAGCGCGTAACTGGTACTTATTTAATCGACCCCGAAAGGATGAAAGGCAAAGTCGCCCTCGGCGGAATTTGAACTCAGAACGTAAGAACAGACGAAATATCGCTAAGCATTTCGCTCGGTGTGCTAACAATTCTGCCAGCTCGCCGCCTTATTTAAAATCAACTGAGGCTAGTTTCAAACATATTTGTGCATTTAACGAGACGATTTATGTTCTTAGACACCTCCACTGAATTACTGGACGAAAATATCAACGAATATTAAAACTGTTGCAAGAGCCATAATTTAGTGAACTCCAAATCCAATTTAAGTGGATGTGTAAGAGTATTATTAAATACTAACAAGGCGGCGAGCTGGTAGAAACGTTAGCACGCCGGGCGAAATTCGTAGCCGTATTTCGTCTGTCGTTACGTTCCGAGTTCAAATTCCGCCGAGGTCGACTTTGCCTTTCATCCTTTCGGGGTCGATGAAATAAAGTACCAGTTACGCACTGGGGTCGATGTAATTGACTTAATCCCTTTGTCCTTGTTTGTCCCCTCTATGACTAGCCCCTTGTGGGCAATAAAGAAATATATTATTAAATACTGAACTATACGTGGGGATGTGAAAAAAAAACAAGAAAAAAAAACCGTAGTGTGCAACAGGATGTGATTCATTTGGTTACGGTTGATATCTTTGCAGTTTATTTTAGTAATATACTTCAACAATTGACAAGAGCTTCCCTATTAGATAAACAGTTAATTATTTAACATTCATAAAGGTCTACCTGAAACACAGACTTGCTGATCATTGAATTATTCTCTCCTCCTTTGTATCGTTACCTTTAACAAGGGACATAGCATTCTAAATTTTAGGCCATAAAGAGGTATATTCAATATTTGGACCGAATGAGAACCTATTGCACAACCTGAAACAGACGATCTGCTCGCAGTTAACATTCAAATAAACGCGCGTTTATCTACGCACGCACACACATATTTCTGTGCATGGGTGTGTGTGGGGATGCGTGAGTGTATGTGTGCGTGAATGTGTGTGTGTGTATGTGTGCGTGCGTGAATGTGTGTGTGTGAGTGTGTGTGTGTGTGTGTGTGTGTGTGTGGTTTATATAAAGACAAACTTCTACGATACATACTCAAATGAAGTTCATCCCTTGAGAGCTTCTGTTAAAGCAACGCTTTGTTGTCATTGATAACAGTTTCTTGGAACTTGACTGGCATGAGACTCCCAATCAACCTATTGTTGTATAAGTTTAAGTAAACTCCGGAGTCACTGCCATGCCCACCTCATTCTTTTTTCTTTTCCATTTTTTCATTCAGACACACAGTATCTAAGACTAAATTACCCTTACAATGTCTCCTGATATTTCATTGTTTCACATATATGGCATTATTGAATCTTCTTAAAGAGGGTTCTTCGTCAAGCCCAGAATATATCTCAGCCCTGATTAATTCGTATTGTTCTATGGAGCTTATATATTTATGACGTTACTGATGTAATGGACATCATCCCAATGTTATGTAATGTACAATGTTGTCTCCACAACCAAAAGTAGGCCAATGGTAGCAATGAATGTCATGCTTCCAAGCCATGGGAATCAGCAGTCGGAGCGTAAATTTGTTTTCTTTGGACGACATTGAAATTTCCTAATTTTAAAATTAGTGTGTCGTAGTTAACTTTTCTAACCTCTCTACTATGTAAAATATACTGACACTAAAGGACTCGATAGAATATCTAAAAAAATTTCAGATCCACCAAGCATGAGTTTTTCATTCAACATGGTGTACAATTCGCAGAGTCGTTAACGTGATGGATGTAATGAATCGCGATATTGTTTTTCTGAATCTTTGCATCCTGAGTTCAAATTCCACTACTCTTTTACTTCAGTCATTTGACTGTGGACATGCTGGAGCACCGCCTTTAGTCGAGCAAACCGACCCCAGGACTTATTCTTTGAAAGCCTAGTACTTATTCTATCACTCTCTTTTACCGAACCGCTAAGTTACGGGGACGTAAACATACCAGCATCGGTTGTCAAGCGATGTTGGGGAGACAAACACAGACAAACATAAACACACACATATATATACATACACATATATGCGACAGGCTTCCTTCAGTTTCCGTCTACCAAATCCACTTACAAGGCTTTGGTCGGCCCGAGGCTATAGTAGAAGACACTTGCCCAAGGTGCCACGCAGTAGGATTGATCCCGGAACCATGTGGTTGGCAAGCAAGCTACTTACCACACAACCAGGATGTATGTATATATATATTTATATATATATATATATATATATATCCACACACACGGTGTCGTTCTGTTTATGTCCTCATAAAGAGACCTGTGGAATAAGTGCACCAGGTTTATCAAAAACAAAAACAAACAGTAATGGAAAGGATTCATTCAACTAAGAACTCTTCAAAGCGGTGCCCCAGCATGACCGGAGTCTAATGACGGAAACAAGTAAAAGCTAAAGATATATAAAGTTACGTATGCGATATGAAGGTCACTTAATAGCATCTGTATAGAGAAGTGTGTCAAAGAGACAGAAACTGAGCGTGCAAATAGAATATGAATATGAAGCTGCGGTATTTGTACAGGGAAGTGTCTAAATGGATGTCAAAGTGACAATCGAAACGGATGTGAGGCACGTGACTATAATTTAAAAGACTTTATCTTGCAGTGTCAATTTCACTTTACTGCATGCATGCACACATGTATGTGTGTGTGAGTATATGTATATATATATATATATATATATAATATATATATATATGTTAATAAAATAGAACATATGCATATATATAAACATATATGTACGTACCTACCTCTACATGTACATATACACGCATATATGTGTACAGGACACCAAAAAGACGTCGAACACATAGAGAGACGAAAAACATAGACACAAACCAAGGAACAAGACAAGCAAAAAAAGAGATACAGGACAATAAGCACAACGAAAAATCCCCTTCTTCAGTCGCTAAGGTTTCATCTACTAAACGTTTCGAAGGATAAAAGCGAGACGTATACTTCGAAGAAAACTTCCTTCCTGCGAAAAGCAAATCAATTAAAATTCTGAGATCTTTTCGCAGAGGGGTAAAAAAAGCAAGACGGTAACGACAGTACAAACATATAAACAGTAAAAAATATATATATAAACAGTGGAAAAATAAATATATAACAGTGAGAGACAGGACAAGGAGAACAAGATAAGAAGGGCTGTTAACGCCAGACGAAAAAAGTATTGCAAACGCTGGATTATAGTGGACGACGAGAGAGAAAGAATGTCGACCAGTAGCCTTAGAAGGCGGGCGAGAAAAGACAGGATAGCAGTTACGACGGAAATGCACACATGTTTGTATATGGTTGTGTGTGCGTGTATATATAATATATATATATATATTATATATATATATATATGCACACATGTTTGTATATGGTTGTGTGTGCGTGTATATATAATATATATATATATATATATATATGCACACATGTTTGTATATGGTTGTGTGTGCGTGTATATATATATATATATATATATATATATATATATATATATATATACATATATATATATATATATATATGCACACATGTTTGTATATGGTGTGTGTGTGCGTGTATATATATATATATATATATATATATTATATATATATATATATATGTGTGAGTTCAGTAAAAGTTCAGATTCAGATGAATATGGTACTTAAGTTGAAGGCACCAGAATTTAGTACGGTATTATCCATACAATTTCAAAATAAGGTGATTAAAAAAAAGCAACAAGGATATCCAGAAGTGATGCAGTACGATCGTTTCATGCGACTCCATTTAATAAAGTATGTATATATATATATATATACTTTCTTAAAAGGCAGCAAAAATATCACAAAATCTGTTACTCAGAGTTTCACGTTCCCGTTCGTCGGACATATATGTATGTATATATAACGACCACCATTTAGCTCAGTTACCACGTGGTTTTATCACTTTGATTATATTCTTTTTCTCTCTCACTCCTCTCCTCTCATATATATATTATTAAAAACAGTTTGATACGGTTCTCTACGACTTAAATTTTCGCAGGCCTCTAACAGAGGCACGTCCATATTTGTGGTGCTCCTGATTGTGAAGATTGACAGCTGAGGAAATAAACGCAGATATACAGTTTAATCCAGCATCAGCTCAGACTGAACACATATATGTGTTGTACCCAATAACCTCTATTACACATTCCATTTTTTTTTTATTAATACTAGGAGTGGCTGTGTAGTAAGTAGCTTGCTTATCAACCACATGGTTCCGGGTTCAGTCCCACTTCGTGGCACCTTGGGCAAGTGTCTTCTACTATAGCCTCGGGCCAACCAAAGCCTTGTGAGTGGATTTGGTAGACGGAAGCCGAAAGAAGCCCGTCGTATATATATATGTGTGAGTGTGTGTTTGTGTATCTGTGTTTGTCCCCCTGGCATTGCTTGACAACCGATGCTGGTGTGTTTATGTCCCTGTCACTTAGCGGTTCGGCAAAAAAGACCGAGAGACCGATAGAATAAGTACTGGGCTTACAAAGAATAAGTCCCGGGGTCGAGTTGCTCGATTAAAGGTGGTGCTCCAGCATGGCCGCAGTCAAATGACCGAAACAAGTAAAAGAGTATATATAATGAGAGATGTTTCAGCTACAACCATCGTGTCTTAACTTAGGCGTGTACATCTAGAGCTACATCATTAGTCAGAGTATCCTGCCTTCTTCAAAGGCAATACTATGTGATAGGATAGAAATTCGACTGTTAAGTCTAGCAGGCTGATCAATCGAGTAAGAACTTCATTCGTTGTCTCGCCTTATGCATCTACAAGCATTGACTTACAGTCCCTCATCAAAATTGTTGGCCTTGTACAAAAATTAGAAAGAAATACTACTACTACTACTACTACGACTACTACTACTACTGGCACTTTTTATCTTCTATTTGTTTGTTCCTAGACAATAAGTTACGCTTCAGTTTTAGACAAAGTATTTGATAGTTTACCTTCTTCGAAAGGTATGCTTGTGTCTAACAAACAATACACACACATTTTGCTTAACTTTCGTTGAAGATACGTGCCAAGTTTGTCGATGAATGATACCAGCTGTAGAACAGTTGATAAAAATACGCTGGTATGTGAGTATATATATATATATATATATATATATATAGAAGATGAGTGCGTGTATTTGAAATGTGTGTCCTTGTGTGAACGCCTATAAATATAATGTACTTTTTTGGAGTCTCCCTTAATATGAAACATGACTGTAAATGCGATCGTTGATGTTATTTAAGTCAGTATTTCTCATGCGGGAAGGGTATGTAGAGATTCCCTTCCCCAGGGATGTTTAATTCGGTTGCTGGAGGCTTGGAAAATTGAAATGAAGCGAGGAAAATTACCAACCAAGGGTGACCAAATAATCCCACAGAACCCAAACCATGATTACTCTTTTTTTCCATGTACTTTTCAGTCTAGAAATGCATTCCTAAAGTAGGTCCTTAGACTCGTGCAATTTTCGCTACATTCATAAATTTACTGGGTTGATGGGACAGCACTTTATTCTACAGCTTTACTTCCCTTTCTAAGGGAAAGCTAAAGAAGTCAATTAGAGCTTGTTCGTAAAGTAAAGTGTATGCCTTCAGTTCTTTCAGTTTCGTCTGCCACACAACCTCTTTTGAAATAGCCACCAAAAAGAGAAAAACTGCCCCGAACTGCGAGGAAAAGTAAGGTAGCAGAGCGATCTTCTAGAAAGAGTCAGCTGATAGCGAGATCTGTCCTTCATGTGATAATAGCTGTTGGACATAACTCCACTCGCCAGTACTAGATGAGCCACTGTACGAGCACATGCAGGACGGTTACGTCGTTCTACACACACTTCGGACAGATGCAACTGACGGTATTTTCATGCCTGTCGAGTTTAAAAGGCCAGCCAGTAGATTTTACATCGTACACTAAGAGATTGCTCGAGGACGTCATCGCTCTGACCTCCAATAACCCTTGATAGAACGTCACGACGGAACATCAGCCGACAGCCTTGTACAACAAAAATTTTAAAAATGAATAAAAGAAAAATAAAACAGGCATAAACAAGTATGATATTGCAGAAATTGAACCTTAAGAGGTACAATTTTCCAGTTATTTTCTTCACCCAGTGAAGTAGGTATACTTAACGAAAGTTTTAACAAAAATGTACAACAGTAAACAAAATGTTTTCAACAAAGTTTAACAGACATTTGCGAGTTGATATAAAGTAAGTCACACACAAATAATAACAGCAGCCACAAAAATATTTTATGTACGTGTGTGTACGAAAAGAATGGAAGAGAGAGAGAGAGAGAGAGAGAGAGAGAGAAAGAGAGAGGGAGAGAGAGAGAGAGAGGGGTGGGTGGGAGATAATTCCTGGGTTTTCCAGTCCATAACAATGTGGTCAGGTCACTTTGAATAAGAAATTCAAATGGATTTGAGTGCCAATACTTTTCATTAAACACAAACGCACGAACACATACATACATACATACATACATACTTACATACATACATACATACATGCATATATGCATACATACGTACATACGTACATACATACGTACATACATACATACATACATACATACATACATACATACATACATACATACATACATATATGCATATATGTATGTATGTCAAGTCGCTCTTAGACGCTACTGGTAACATGTAACCCAGTACAACCTGTTGCATGGTCGGGTCGTCGGCGACCAAACTGGCAACACCATCAAGCTTGCTTGGTGAGGAAGATGGTTGTTGGACACTCTGTAGGACGAAAAATATGACCTATGAAAAGGCGGAAGAGCTCATGAGCAGTCAACGGCCATCCAACAATATGTTTGCAACCATCATGTATGTATGTATGTATGTATGTATGTATGTATGTATGTATGTATGTATGTATGTATGTATATGTATGTATGTATGTATGTATGTATGTATGTATGTGTGTGTGTGTAAGCACGCGGTCCATGTGCACTTACTACGGTTCATTGTTTATGAGATTGATTTATATGTATGTATAAAATTTGTGTGTATACATGTATGCATGTAAGTATAGACGTATGTGTATATTCGACGGCGTTGCTTAGACATTTGTTCTTATATTTATCTTGTATACAAACGATAAACGATAAACGTCGCCCTTTTCAAGCCTATCCCGGTTTCTGTGGCATATATGTTCCCCCCAGCTTGATGGAATGCCAGTCCATCGCAGCGTTACTCAAGAAACAGGAAGAGAGAGAGAGTGAGAGAAAGTTGGGGCGAAAGAGTACAACATTGGTTGCCACCACCTCCTGCCAGAGCCTCGTGGAGCTTTTAGGTGTTTTCGCTCAATAAACACACACAACGCCCGGTCTGGAAATCGAAACCACGATCCTCCGACCGCGAGTCTGCTGTCCTAACCACTGGGACATTGCGCCTCCACCTTGTATACAAAGGGAATGCATTAATGTAGTACACACGTATTCACACTAGTATACATTCAGGCATACACTCACACACACACACTCACCTCACTAACATATACACACACGTATCATGTATGTGTGTGTTAGGGGGGAGAGAGAGGGAGGGAGAAAGAAAGAAAGAGGGAAGAATCAAAGATAGATAGATAGATAGATAGATAGATAAACAGCACGAGAGGGGGCAGAGGGAGTGAGGGAGAGAGAGAGAGAGAGGAGAGTATGGAATCAAACAGGTGGCTATAATAACCACCGCCGCTCTGAAGGATAATTAAAGAGAATTACAAGACAAATGGAACGGAATTATAAAATTACGGAATTGAGATTTGAATGGCTGACAGTCTTACATGCTCTCCTATGTTTATAACACTGTAATCAGTTTACAGTAAACAGTTTAATGTAAAACACCAATTAAAGACGTGGATAATGAGACCGGCCTTTACGATCAGTTGAGGTTTGAGAAAGGAGGAAGAGGAGGATGAGGAGGAGGAGGAGGAGGCAACAAAACATTGATTGAACGAAACTTTTGATACTTCAAGCTTAGAAAATCGACAGCGATATTTTACAAACGAAAGCTCGATAATCTAAATTGCTGTTTAGGGAAAAGCGGTGGATAGGGTAAAAGTTGTGAACGTTATTTTGCTAGAAGCGAAAACTGCAAGGATCAACGTCGTTGTTACCCATGGCGCAAAAGCCGCAGTCACAGCTACTGCTGCTGCTACTACAACAGCTGCTGCTGATACTACTACTACTACTACTACTACTAATACTACTACTACTACTACTAACAGTGGAAGGCAGTTTAATATTATTTTCTTTTTCCAGGGCAGTAAAAAAAAATACAAAACATTTCATGTCAGTTGTGAATACAAACTTATTTAGTGACGTATATATATATAAAAAAGTCATTAATGTCCATGATAATTAATACAAAGAGCAAAACTTTAGGTTAATCATATATAAACACACGCACACATGTTAGTAGACACTCACACACACGCACACACACACACACCACACACACACACCTAATGCATGCTTATGTGTGTATGCGTTTGTGTGTATACATACATATGCACCACACACACACACACATTCATATACAGTATTGAAATAATAGCTACTAAAAGTTTCATGCCGTGGAGACACGTTAACTTGGCATATTTACATAACGTGCCTTGTGTTTCCAAGAAATTGTTCATACTCCGTGCACATGGGATTGACCATGTGCTCTGAACCTGGCAGTTTTCAAACCACTCAGTTACGAAATACAACTAGAACGTAAAACACCTCTACAGAATGGATCGATCGTTTGGATAAATTGCTTTGGGATAGTCTTTCCATTTCTGTCCGCGTACACTCTGAGGTCAAATTCCGCCAAGGTAACCGTTGCCTTTCGTTCCATCGGGTTCAATGAATAATGTGCTAGTTCTGTACTAGGGTCCAGTCTTTTCTTTCACTCTTTTTGTCTGACTTTCTCATTTCTGAAAGTAATCGGTTGCGGTCAAACTCGGAGAAGGATGACCTCCGTCAGGTCTAAAAGTGCAGCACGCTGTATATCACAACGGTGACCTAGAACTTCACCAAGGAGTTGAGGGTCCAGGAAAGGCACATAGATATATACGACGGGGTTCTGTGATAGCCTTCAAAATTTGCTCAGAATTATAGATAATAAGATTTTACCGTCTTCACGTTCTGAGTTTAAATTCCGCCGAGGTCGATTTTGCCTTTCATCTTTTCGGTGTCAATAAAATAAGTAGCAGCTAAACAATGGAGTTTATGTAATCGACTAGTCCCCTCTCACAATATTTCAGGCTTTATGGCAATGGTAGAAAGGATTTTACTTCAACAATTATAGGATGAAAGGCAAAGTCGACCTCAGCAGAATCTGAACTCTGTACGTAAAGAGCTGACCGCACTAACGATTGAGAAAAGATCGTTGCTTTAGAAATTTATTATTAATAATAATTTCTGTTACAGGTACAAGGCCTGGATTTGGGGAGGGTGTGGGCTAGTCAATTACATCGACCCAATGCGTAAGGGGAACTTATTTCATTGACCCCCAAGAAAAGATGAAAAGCAAAGTAAACCTCAGCAGAATTGTAACTCAAAACGCAAACATTATAATTGATATTAATTCTTTCTAATTTCGGTAAAAAGTCAACAATTTTGAGGGGAAGGGGCAGAATGATCCCAATACTTGACTGTTACATAGTTTATTGAACCCGAAAGGATTAAAAGCTTAAGTCGATCTCGGCAGAATCTGTACTAAGAAGGTAAAGTTCCGAAAGAAATGCCGCTAAGCATTTTGTCCGAAATATCCCGCGAACGATTCTCTCTTGTTAGTGAACGGCAGGTTTTAAAAGCGGAGATGTGGTTGTCGTTTCTTAATAATTACTAACACAAGCCTTCCACCTTCGCTAAGTTGAATGAAACCTTACCTACGTAATATATGTTTGTATATACGTATATATTTTGTCTACACGCTTGAGTCTGTGCTTTGTCTCCTTTCAAACTATGTATCTGTGTTCAAATATTTATATTTCTTTTATTTTTTACTTGTTACAGACACTAGACTGTGACTATACTGTAGCACAGCCTTCAATAAGTTTTAGTCAAATGAATCGACCCTAGAACTCCTCTGGTATTTATTCTATTGATTACTTTGCCGTACCGCTAAGTTCCGGGGACGTGAACACAGACCCAGACACACACACACACACACACACACACCACACACACACACACACACACACACGACGGGTTTCTTTCAGTTTCCGTCCAACGAATCAACTCACGAAGGTTTGGTGGGCACGAGGCAGTAAAGACGTCTGCCCAGCGTGTCACGCAATGG
>NW_021825852.1:5000-14225 GCF_006345805.1 Octopus sinensis | reverse complement strand
CACCTAAAGCTCCACGAGGCTCGGCAGCGGGTGGTGGCGACCCTGTTGTACTCTTTCGCCCCAACTTTCACGCACTCTTTCTTCCTGTTTCTTGTCCCCGACTTCCTACGCAACCGCTGAGCCTGGATGCGCATTCATCCATCCGTCGATGCTCTCGGTGTCGGGGTTGACCTGCTTTCTCTTCTGCGGGTCTTACGAATAGCAAAGGACCACGTTTCGGACTTCTCCCATCTTGCGAGCTCTGGGACGAAGACCGTTCACTCAACAGCAACAGCAACAGCAGCAACCACAATAAGACGACGCTAGCAACGTCTGAAGATGAAATCGATGGAAGAGCTGGGTGTGTTTAAGGGGTTTGGAGAGAAACTGAGAGAGCTTTCGTTGAGAAATCAGAGAAGCGTCCGTCCAGCATAGGAATTAATGCGATAACGATACACAGCGGCCAATTGGACGAGTGGATAGAGCGCTGGATAGAATGCTTCAGTATAGAATGCTTCTGGCGTTCAAATCCTGCCGGGATCAACTTTACCTTTTAGGTTTAGGATGGCAATCCATGGGGCAGTATATATGCTTGTTTATTAGCCCCATAGGGCTGTACACAGACGGGACTGATTAAGACTGGTAAAAGATTAGGATTATGGTTCTTGGCGGTATTTCCTCCGATTCTTTGACTTCTGATAACATCGTCCGTGATGATGCCGGTACCAAATTCTATCGGCCCGAGTCGGTGGCTTTTCTCTTTGGATAAACTTGGATGGCGTAGGGGTTGTGGACTACTGTCCTTCCATAAAATCTTGCCTATGTCAGTACACAAATGAAGAGGTGCATGGTAAACCTTAAACGACTGTGGCTTTATAGATTAGAAAAGGGTAGTTATAGGGATCAAACAGGAATAACGCATGGATCAGTAGATCTCGAATCGAAACACTAAAAATACAAAACAAGAAAATGATTTTATCATTTCCGGTCTGCTCGAGTCGGTTGCTTTTCGGCCACAGGTTGAAAGCCTTAAAAGATTCTTGTTAATCGTTGCATAAGTTTCACAATACATCTGCGAGGATTGTTAAAGAAGACAGCAAACAGTGTATTAATTAATTGGCTACAAATTAGCGCTGTTGATTGTTGTTGTTTGACCTCTGGTCGGTCCTTCATCAGATGTACAACCGTGACCATCTCGTCTTTTTAACGGTATGCAGTACTAAATTATCTAATGCAGCCTTTGCTTTATAAGAAGGTATATGGTGTTCTTTGAAGGTAATTTCGCTGCTATTTCTACCACATCTGGCGACCATTTTAAAAGGCATTCTCGTTTGGTTTGTGAATTTGTCAGTATAAAGTAAAAACACGTGATCAACTGTGGAAGGTTTGGAAATTCGATTCTTGTTAGAATCTCATCCGTTAGTGGCAGTCACGATCTTTCTCGTTCAAGCGAACAATTCTGTCATGTCTTACAAAGAAAAGAATAAAATAAGTTAAAATGAAATATATAAATGCACACACACACACGCGCGCACGCACGCAGAAAAAAATACGCTCCCGATCATCCATTTAATAAATGTATTGATTTTTTTTCCCATTCTTCCAGTTTATTTGGTGAAGTTTAACAAATGTTTTCTCTCCAACTTCATTATTCTTTCTCAAATAGATTCCGAGTCTGTACAATTATCTTTTCACAATTTAATTGATGTGTTTTTCTTCTTTTCTAAATGGACAATTTATCACTAAAGTTGACCTTTTCCAAGAATATAACCCCAAAATCCTTCATAGAAATTCTATAGTTGGACGTTTTTCTACTGGAAATCTACAGAGATATCTAAATTTCTATTGGTACTTCGGGAATATATACACATACATACATACATACATACATATACATATGTACATAAATACCTATACATAATATAATATATATATATACATGTGTGTGTATGTATTATATATATATATATATATATATATATATATATATGTATGTATGTATGTATGTATGTATGTATGTATGTATGTATGTATCATCTATCTATCTATCTATCTATCTATCTATCTATCTATCTATCTATCTATCTATCTAGTCATTAACTAAATGTGACTAAGGGTGTCAAGACACCTACATTGATAAAAATACATAACATATATTCTGATAGGGGTTGCAAGAATTCCGGTCAGTTTCGGCTATTTCCGTAGCTATCGTCAGTGATGCCAGCTCGTTCGGAAGATTCCGTGCTACTTCACCAATCAGAATATATGTATTTACCATAAACATTTACGGATAATTTAGCAGATTGCCAATGTGTATACAAAATAAAAAAAAAACCCAGCTAGGTGTAATGCTATACTGTAAGCGAGAACAGACGGAAACTGAGAGAAACCCGTCTCATATCTGTGTGTGCATGTATGTGTGTGTGTGTATGTATTTGTGTCTGTTCCTTGCCATCGCTTGGCAACCGGCGTTTGTATGTTTATAAATCCGTAACTTAACGGTTTAGCAAAAGAGCCCGATAGAATATGTATCGGAATCAATTCAAGGCAGTGCTCCAGTATGGCTGCTGTTGAATGACTGAAATCAGTCAAAGATAAAAGCTAGATCTCCATATTCCTGTACCTCAATTGCCAGTTATATAGACAAGCAGTAGCTAAACTTCCCTCAAATCGCTATCTTAAGGAAAAGGTAGGTCATATTAGATTATATTGATCATAAGTGGAGTGCTACCTGTATTATGGCGGTAAACTTTGGAAATATACTTTTGCCGCAGACAATAATTATGATTTAACTTTTACCAAATTTGTTGGTGCTTAAAAGGCAATAGGATGAAATGAATACAAATTTTCAAAAGAAATATTTATTACCTTAAAATAATTAAATTAAATCAAATTTTTCACCTGTTATTTCCTCCTCCACCACCTCCTCCTCCTCCTCCCCCTCCTCTTCTTTTCTTCTTCTTCTTCTTCTTCTTCTCCTTCTCCCCACTTTCACCCCTCCCCCTTCTCTCTCTTCGTTTCCCCCTCTCGTTCTCCCCTTCACCCATCCTCCTCTTCTCTTCCCCTTCTCCACGCCTTCTCCCCTCCCATTCCCCCTATCCACTTCTTCCCCCGATTTTCTTCTGCCTTTTCCTCCTCCCACTCCTCTTCCTCCTCCGTCTATGATAGTTACTCTTTCACCGTGTTTGTGTGTAGCATTCCTTTACTCATTGCCTGTCACCAAGCCTAGTCATCCCGCATATCTTATTTTAACTCTCTCCGTGTCTTGCTTTTACTCTCTCTCTCTCTCTCTCTCTCTCTCTCTCTCTCTCCCTCCCTGCAAAATACAAGCAAGCAACCAAACCAACCATTTATATCGCTTATTGTTATACAGAGATATGTCCTCCAGAATTTGTTTAAGAAACCGATTGTGTTTGGTGATTAGCTATTTCTTTACTGCCCACAAGGGGCTAAACACAGAAGGGACAAACAAGGACAGACAAAGGGATTAAGTCGATTACATCGACCCCAGTGCGTAACTGGTACTTAATTTATCGACCCCGAAAGGATGAAAGGCAAAGTGGACCTCGGCGGATTTTGAACCCAGAACGTAACGGCAGACGAAATACGGCTACGCATTTCGCCCGGCGTGCTAACGTTTCTGCCAGGTTAGCCCCGGGTCACGCTGTTTGCCGGAGAAAAAATTGAGATGGGATGGTCATGGCTGGAACATCTTGAATCATAGGATGACCTTGGATTATACTATGCTTAACAAGAACAACAACCACAACAGCAGCAGCAGCAACAACATCAACAACAACACAGTATCAAGTCCGCGGTCATTGCTCCACTTTTCCCGCCCATCCACCCCTTCCACCACTCGGAACAGTGTGGTGCCGTTTCTAGAATTAAGCTGGCATTACAGCAGCCTCCATATTGCTCACCTACATTTCCAGCAAAGAATAAATTCCTTCGAAGAGTGATTTCCTGCTCCAGAAAATGGCAACAACAACAACAACAACAACAACAACAACAACGAAAACAACGCTGAAAAAAGTTGTTTGTCTTCAGCTGACCTTAGCAACGTTTAGGAAAAGTTGAGTGAAAGGCCCCCTCCAGTGGGCGTTCTTAACGAGAATCTTCGGCTAAATTTTGCTACCGGAAACCCAACCTATTATTGAAAATGGCGAATCGGAGCGAAAACTGGGTTGCCGGATTTCTTTATATCTTTTCCGAAACTGATTTAAAAAGGGTCAAATATTTATTTATCAGTAAAGACGTTGCTGTGGTGATAGTGGTGGTGGTGGTGGTAATAGTGGTGGTAGTGGTGATTGTGGTGGTGGTGGTGGTGATGGTTCTACCAATTATTTCTGCCCTTATGTGTTCTGAAAACTGGAAACAATGCAGTGAAGGAGAGGAGGGTGGAGAACCGTGTGTACATGTGTGTGTGTGTGTGTGTGTGCCTGTATGAACATAGGCTGCTTCATATGAATGTGATGTGTGAAATATCACCATTGAGTACAAATAATGTCCCCACCATGACGACTACGACGACCACCACTACAACCACCGCTACCACCATCACCATCATCACCCCTTCAACCATCATCACCACCACCACCACCGCCACCATAACAACAACAACAACAACAGCAGCAGCAACAACAACTCCACTATCAACCCAATGACCACAAGCCTCGCCTCATCCCCCCTCCCCACCAATACCATCACTGCAAAGACAACAACAGCAACATCGCAACTCCGCCACCGCCATAAAAAAAGAACAATAGTAGCAGGAAAACAAAACAAAACAAAAAAAGCAATAAATATCGTCTTCCATGAAAAACAGCAGAAAACAAGAACAACATGGACAACAGCTTCTACACAGTCAATCTACTTGCTAGAAAGAACAACCAAATTTCGTGGTAATCACGTTCTAATATCATGAATTCGATCAAATGATATCGTGAGCATGGCATAGCAACAATGAGAGAGTGTATATGAACAATTACTCTTTTACTCCTTTACTCTTTTCCTTGTTTCAGTCATTTGACTGCGGCCATGCTGGAGCACCGCCTTTAGTCGAGCAAATCGACTCCGGGACTTATTCTTTGTTAGCCCAGTACTTATTCTATCGGTCTCTTTTGCCGAACCGCTAAGTTACGGGGACGTAAACACACCAGCATCGGTTGTCAAGCAATGCTAGGGGGACAAACACAGACACACAAACATATACACATATATATATATATACATATATACGACAGGCTTCTTTCAGTTTCCGTCTACCAATTCCACTCACAAGGCATTGGTCGGCCCGGGGCTATAGCAGAAGACACTTGCCCAAGATGCCACGCAGTGGGACTGAACCCGGAACCATGTGGGTGATTAGCAAGCTACTTACCACACAGTCACTCCTGCTGTGTATACATCCAAGCGTATAATACAGGGTGTTTGGGATAAATGTGACAATTGGCATAAAAAGTAACGAGAGCATAATATACGGACACAGATCACGTGTCAGCAGACAGCGTAGGGCAGCCATGTTGCGTTGGCAAATACACTTTGCTAAAACATATCTCAAATCCGAAATAAAAGTATTTTAAAAAGAAGAAAGAAAAAAGAATATATATCAAGTAGATTGTGTCTGGGAGATAATAGTTTGCTTTTGGTGGAGGTAGTCGGTCCCCACCACAACCTCAACACAGCTCATGTGTTCCTCACTGCGACCCAGCGGAGATCTTTTGAACATCTTCAGCCTGAAAAAAATGGAGGACAGAAAAATAGCCGTCAAACTTAGTCCGAACACACTCTACGTACGTGATACATGTGTGAGTGTGTGTGTTTGTGTGTGTTTGTTTGTGTGTGTGTGCGTGTGCGTGTGTGTGTGTGTGTATGTGCGTGTGTGTATGTGGTATATGTGTGGTGTATGTGTGGGTATGTATGTGTGTGTGTCTTTGAATCTGTGTTTGCCTCCCACCATCGCTTGATAACCGATATTGGGTTGTTTACGTCCCCGTATATTAGCAGTTCTGCAATAGAGACCAATAGAATATTTATCGGGCTTAAAAAAAGACTGAGACTGAGGTCCATTCATTCGCCTAAAAATTCAAGGGGTTGCCCCAGCCTGGCCACGGTCTAATGAAGCAAAATAAAAGATTTATACATGTGTCTGTATGCGCTCGTGTGTGTAAGGAAATTTCACATCGACAGGTTTCCGTACAGTTTCCGTCCACCGAATCTCACATACCACACGCCAGCAACTGACTACACTGATTGGTCGGTTTCTAGTTGAATGATTACCATTGGTCAATGCCAGCAGACAGCTTCATTGGACACGTCATCTGACTTCATTGTTTCGTCTGCTTGACCGATTGCTTTTTAAATCTCTTTTCTTTCTCTTCCACACTACATCACCTCCCCCTCTTTCTCGCCTTTTATTTCCATCTTTTTTAGGCTTCTTTCTTTCTTTTTTCTTTCTTTCTTTCTTTTTTCTTTTTTCTTTCTTTCTTTTTTTTTTTTTTTTTGTTTGTTTCTTTTTTCTTTCTTTTTTCTCTTTCTTTCTTTCTTTCTTTCTTTTTTCTTTCTTTCTTCTTTCTTTCTTTCTTTCTTTCTTTCTTTCTTTCTTTCTTTCCGCTGCTTTATTTGAATACGCGCACAATTACAACAGCAGCAGCAACAGCAGTCCCCCCCCCCATCACTGTCACCAGCATCTCCACCTCCGCAACAGCAGCAGCACCACTACCATAACCGACAAAATCCCCACCCTTGTCACCATCACCATCAACATCACCGCCACAACCACCAGCGCCATTACCAACGCCACTTCTGCCACTGATAACACCAACAGTGCCGTTACCACCGGCACCACCACAACCACCACTATCATCATCACCACCACCACCACCACACCACCATCACCACCATCATCATCATTATCCTCCTCCTCCTCCTCCTCCTCATCATCATCATCATCAACAGTCGTACTAATGTCTACAAGTGTGAAAATAGTCTGAGAAACATGATGTAGTTTAATCTTCGATTTATCTTAAATTCCTGATGCCACACTGCTACCAAATTCTTAAACATAATTTCTCTGTATCCCCAAAGAAACCGTAAATATTCTAAGCTTTTCATCGAAATACTGTTAAAGTTAATTCTTATTTTTGTACGAACTTGTTAACTCAATCGCCAATTCCGATAATAAAAAAATCAATCTCTCAAAATCTAATTGCCTTCTCTGCTGTTTCTTGCAAACTTTTCTACCACACAGCCATGTCTTGACCTACATACATACATTACACACACACACACACACACACACACACGCACATTCCTTTGCCTGTATATATACATTATTGATAACACTAAGAAGCAGGTGCATCTTTTTGAATCACCAAAGTGAACAGAACTCTGCGAAGAAGGAATTGTTGTCATGGGACGATATCCAACGATCATCGGGTGTTTCGACTCAGGACTGTTACACACTTCCATTGGTAGGTCAGCCGAGGTGGCCAAGTCATTGCTTATTATCTACTTCTGGCTTCGAGCTATACCGCCTCCATCTTGCTGCATAACTTGCAAGAGGCATTTGTCGGTTTTATATACATAGATATACACACACCTAATACAAATATAAATAATTTATACATACAAATATACGTTGTCTCGAATGAACATAAGCACACAACATGCTTGGTAAATACGATAAGATCACAAAAAGATATTCAAATGGTTGTAGTGAAAAGCGGAAACACAGAAAAGAACTTTCATTTCCGGTTGTCAGATGTGTAACTATGGGAGAGAATTTGTGTGGCTTAAACAAAGGTTGCCATATTGTTTAGATAAAAGGGATGGAAATCCAACGACGATATTATAGGACAGTTTTAATGGAGTTACTAGCGTGATGGTGATCTCTTGAGACAGCGATGGTGTTTCAATCTCCGCACATGCCATTGGCCACTTCGAGTTGTGTCCCTTGATTCATTTTCGTTTCCAATAATTTAGCTTCAATATTATTTGACATATTCTTATTTGTCATTATATTTTTCTTGGAGTTTTATTTCAGTTCTTCAAGAGAGAGATCAAATCGGTCACTAACAAAGCATCAAAACTTAAAAGGGTACCCAGTGTTTGTAAACATGTGGGGGAGTTTGTGTGTTGGCTGGACTGTGGATGCACACACCCAAATGTGTGCGTCTATTCATCTAAAGAAACTCAGGTGGAGACTCTTTTGAATGTCTTACAGATCTCCACTGTGCCTCTAATAAATTGGATTTGGAGAGTTCATATACATTTCTTTTGTTCTTTGTTAAAAAAACCAGGAACTTTTTGCATTTTGTGTTACTTTGTAAGTAATAAGCCGAATGCCCCAATGATGATAGGTGCAAATGAGAATTCATAGACAAGGTACAAGAGCTGTACGTTCCGTTTTAATTTACCATAAACATTCACTTTTTCTATGATTTTGGATAGTACAATCACATCTTCTGGGAAGTTCACACACACACACACACACACACACACACACATGTATGCATATATGTATGTATGTATGTATGTATGTATGTATGTATGTATGTATGTATGTATGTATGTATGTATGTATGTATGCATGTATGTATGTAACATGTAACATGTAACTGGTAACATGTAACCCAGTACAACCTGTTGCATGGTCGGGTCGTCGACGACTAAACCGGCAAGCCCACCAAGCTTGCCTGGTGAGGAGGGTGCTTATTGGACACCCTGCGGTATGAAAAACAAAACCCGTCAAAGGGCGGAGGAACTCTTGAGAGTCAACGGCCATCCAATAAATGTCTTAAGGCTGTATCATGCGCGGGGACATAGAAATAATCGGACTGAATACCCGATTGCGCGGTAAAACCATTGGAAGTGAAGGACTCCTAACCTTTGTTAGGGCATCCTTCTAGGAGAAGGTAACTCAGATAACTGGGATAACTCCGATATAAAACCTGCGGCTCAGTGGTTACCGATGATGTTGACTTTTCTTCTTTTCGGATTATGGCTGCTGTTGCTTAGTGAGTGGGATTGACTCAGTGCACAGCCTTTCTTCACTTTAAAAAAATCTTCTTGCACACGCATTGCCCGATAACAACATTGATTAAGCTTCGTGCAATGGCCATATTCGATAACGAGGGGGCAGCCACCATGTATGTATGTATGTATGTATGTATGTATGTATGTATGTATGTATGTATGTATGTATGTATGTATGCATGCATGTATGTATGTATGTATGCTTGG
>NW_021825851.1:0-14218 GCF_006345805.1 Octopus sinensis | reverse complement strand
CACTACACAGAACCGACAACGGTAGCAGTCGAAGGTGCAGAAGCACTACCACCCCAACACCAGTAACCCTTACGTGCCATTGCCAATACAATATCACCAAAATTATTTCCACATCACCATCAATATACAACTACAGACTTTGCACGTCACATGCCTACACACGCGCGCGCGCTCTCGCCTACAAACAGCACCAATACTACAGCACAAACAATACCACTATTCCCACCACACCACCACCACCACCACCAACACCACCACTTCTAGTAAGCATCACTTTCTCTCTTCGTCATCGACGCCACTATTCCCACCACAACCACCATCACAACCACCACCACCACCACCACCACCACCACCACCACCAACAACAACAACAACAACCACAACCACTACCACAATCACAACCACCACCACCAACACCACCACCAACTACCACCACCACCATCACCACCACCACAACTGGCTCAATCATACTCCATTAACGCACGGCTGTTATGTGCCAACATCTCCAAACTGCCACCGACAACATAACCATCGCCATCAGTTACCGTGGTAACCACATCAACAAACACGTCATTACTACCACTGCTACAAACACAGCCCACCATCGCCACTACCATCATCAGTGTCAACAACAATATGTATAAACAGAACACGCCCACAATCCATACTATAACTCTTCAACATTATCACCACGCCCACTAACAATAATAATTACTATTGTTTTAAATTTTAGCACAAGGCCAGCAAATTATGTTGTGTTGGGAGAGGGGGGGGGTTAATCGATTACATCGATCCCAGTACATGACTGGTACTTTATTTTATCGATCCAAAAAGGAAGTAAAACTAAGTCAACCTCGTTTGCAGAACGTAATTTTGGCAGAACGTAAAATGTCGGAGGAAATGCCGTTAAGTCGTTCTGTCCGGCGTGCTAACGATTCTTTCGGTTCGCCGTGTTAAAGATAATAACAGTGGTTTGCAAAGATTGGCACAAGGCCAGCAATTTCAGGATAATGGGTAAGTCGATTACATCGACTCCAGTGCCCTGATTCAGTACCAGGCAGTGGCCCTCATGGCTTCTGATCTTCACAGACTTGGGGTGTTACCATGTACATTGTTTTGTCTTGGTATAAAAGATGGGCTACAGCAAATATTCTGCTCAATATCACAGATTTGCTTTCAGTTTGTTTGACCATAACCTTGTAAGCATGTCCCTTAGTGGATGACAATATGTGCATCTTGATCACGAGCAGAAGTAGTGGGGGAGCATCATAGCCATTGTGTTGAGAGGGATTCTTTGGTTTGATTGATTCACCTCTTGAACATGGGTGGTTCTTTCAACATCCTTAGACAACCCTTATTCAGGGACCTTTTGAGCTGGATGGGCTACTCAACCTGAAGACAATTTCTAACTGGGCCCCACATGCAAGGTCATGTGTTGTTTTATCTTGATATGAGATCACCATGTCGCGCACATATGGTTGTGATGCATGTGCCTGGTGTACCCTTATCAGACGGGTTGTCATGATGGGTATACTGGCTTCGTATATTAACCCCCAGTGTCACTTTGATGCATGAACTGCTCTCTCACTCAATAATAATAATAATAATAAACTAATAATAATAATAATAATAATATAATAACAATAATAATAATAATGATAATAATAATAATAATAATAATAATAATAATAATACTCATAATAATAATAATAACAATAATAATAATAATAATAAAATAACAATAATAATAATAATAATAACAATAATAATAATAATAATAGTGACGATGACGATTTCTTTTATTTGCGACAAGGGCATCGCTTGAAGGGGTTATTGCATGGACAGATTACAATTTGTATGGGTGCTGTTACATAAAAGGAAATGGCAGAAGGTGAGATGAGATAAAAACGTAGACAAAATCTACAAAATATGTGAACACATCTATGATGCAGCCCGCCTCATACAGGAGAACCTATACCTAGAACTAATCAAGGAAACACAGATCCAGTATGGATCACTCTAACCACTTAGAGTAAAATCCTTATCCCTACTGTTGTTCTACAGGGGAATGCTTAGGGTGGTTCCATTCAACTGACCATTTTTGTTACAGTCGCCCACCTTTTGATAAATTCGAACCACTCATTTAAATAAGTTGTCTATATAATAACAATTTTGTTATTTCGTCCATCTTTACGTTCTGAGTTCAAATTCCACCGAGGTCGACTTTGCCTTTCATCCTTTCGGGGTCGATAAACTAAGTACCAGTTGCGTACTGGGGTCGATCTAATCGACTGGCCCTCTCTCCCAAAAATTTTGGGCCTTGTGCTGCCTAGAGTAGAAAAGTATATAATAACAATCTTGTAAACCAGTCGACCTCGTGTAAAATTCCTCGAACAGATAGCTAGTATCCTTCAACACCTTTTGTGCCAGTTCCTGCAGCTTCTCTATTCTTTTGAATTTATCTAATCTATTTTGGAATATTCTAAGTTTATTCATTTATTTTTACAGGTCAAAGTAATAAATATGACTGGCCACTTCCATTTTTGTTTTGGAGGAATTACTTGTTCTCCGCCAATATTTATGATTCATTGAAAAGTGGTAAACTTTCTTTAAACAAATACTTGTGGACAGAAAAATAATCAACAGCTTCGTCAGTTTAAATCCTATATGGAGATCTCATATTAGATTAATGTTTCAGTTATATATAAATGGAACAGGCTACTAAAAATGCGTTAATCATGCAAATCAGCTTATTCTATATATTGAAGCCTTTGATAGTGGTTATGTAAAATATCTCCATGGCTTGTTATAGGCGAAGTGCTCAGTTAATAGTGAGATTCCAATATAGGATTGAAACCAGTCCAGCTTTCTCGTTTTATTATTTTATTTTTAGTCCAAGATGCAGTTAAATAAAACAGTTTACAATTGTCCAGTGTATTCCATTCAATTTAATTTGCACCCACAGAATCGATTGGGAAAAATTTAGCATTTATTGTATAGAATATAATAGCGTCAAAACTACACACACACACACACACACACACACATAATATAATATATATATATATATATATATATATATAATATATATATATATATATATGTTGAATTTTGTTGAATTTTCTGCTGCTTTAAATAAAGCATATATATATATATATATATATATATATATATATATATAATATATATATATATATATATATTATATATATATTATACATATATGCATATACATATATATTATATATATATACATATATATATGCATATATATAATGTATATATATATATATATATACATGCATGAACGCACCCATAAGTAATACAAACCTCCAGTTTTCCATTTCACACACACACACACACGCATACACACAGAGTATAATACAATGTTTCACATGTATGTGTGTGTGTGTGTATATGTGAGGGAGTATATATATATATATATATACGCATACATATAGACGTGCATATACATACAAATGTATGCATAAACGAACATACGCATATATAAGCTCTCATCCACATAACGGCAAATGATATTATTAGCAACAACAACGGCATCAACAATAAGATTTATCGTATAGCACAGCATAACGCAAAACAAAACGCTTCAGTAATTCATTAATCGAATAATCTTCCAAAAATGCGTTAATTACGAAAATCAGGATTAACTCTTGTTTATTTTAGAGTTAAAAAAAAATGTCTGAATTATTAGCCCGAAAGGCAGGAAGGAGGGACCTTTGAAGCGTAACAGGGAAACCATCGAATAACAACAGTCAAAATAATTTTCTACCCAGGCATAAGGGCCAGCGTTTTATAAGAGGCATACGATGGCTTCCATTGTAATTTATTTCTCATTTATAGATGCTTCATAAGAATGCTAAATATACACAAATATCTGGCTGGGTCTTATTTTATGAACCTCAGAAGGATGGAAAGCAAAGGTAATCTTAACAGGGCTTGAACTTCAAATGAAAATGAGGGACCCTTGAAGCGGAACAAGGAAACCAACGAATAACAACAGTCAAAATAATTTTCTACCCAGGCTTTAGGGCCAGCGTTTCAGAAGAGGCAGATGATGTCTTCCCTTGTAATTTATTTCTTATTCATAGATGCTTCATAAGAATGTTAAATATACACAAATATCTGGCTAGGCCTTATTTTATGAACCTCGGAAGGATGGAAAGCAAAGGTAATCCAAACAGGGCTTGAACTTCAAATGACAATTGGGGCTAACTAAATACCTCTAGTATTTTGTGTAGCGTTTTAACGAATTTGCCTATTCTTTATACCGACTGTTTTATTTGACAGGTTCTTATTATATCAATCAGGAATTATAAAGAACAATTTGAATGGGACATGATTAAATGCTAGAAGGTATTTTCTTTGGCACTCTACAGCTTTAGCCGCAATGATAATTTTAGGGGTAAGATTGATTTGTAGCGTTGGTATAATACCAGTTCTACAAGAAATATGAAGAAAGAGTGCCTAGCCATCACTCACAACCGTACATGACCTTGTAGCATGTACCATGCTTTCGTTAATTTTTTTAGGCACATGTTTAATTGTGAGCAGACACCCTCTGTGCGCGGTCTCTCTTGATCCACTGGAACATCAAGGATGTGAAAGGTAGGTTGGCAGGTAAGTAGATAGATAGATAGATAAATAGATAGATAAAGTAAATGAGATAGAGAGATAGACAGAGAGAAATATATATATATGTGTGTGTATATATATATATATATATATATATATATATATATATATAAAGAGATAGGAGAGAGAGAGAGAGAGAGAGAGAGAAAGGACGGTCTACTTGGATGAAATTAATTTACAGCCGAATAGACCGGAAGTGAAGTGCCTCGTTTAAGGACACAAATCGAAGTGCCTCGTTCAGTGTCTAGGAATCGAAATCACACCCTCATGATCACGTGTGCAACTGTAGGGCATGCACTTAGAGCAGATTATATAGTCGAATAATTATTAGAAGACTAGCACTCGATTTCTACGTGCAGTTATCGATCCTGGGGGACGGGAAGCAATGACAACGACAAACTAAATACGACATATTTATAATGAATTCCGTGAATGACGGAAAACAAACCTATCTACGTGTCGCTAGACCAGCTAAAAAACGGCACCTAAATATCTCTTAAAACATACCTTCAGTATTACCTTTAAAAAATTGGAACACATATTGGACAGTGTGTTGCTGAATGTAATGTGCTTGTAGAAAATGGGCTGGCGAGTGCTGGATTGCCCTTGAGCCGAGATCTGTTCGATCAGGAATAACTGACTATATCAAAACCACAACAACAAATACCAACATTTACATTTTAAGCAACAACAATAACAACAGAAACAAAACTTTAGGTGAACAGAAATCATGAGAGTAACATAAGCAAAAGATATTGGTAAAAACAGCATCAATGGCAAAAAACATTATGACGAAAGAACAAAGAAGCCTCTACGTGGTCGCTCAAACTGTTAGAAACAACAACCAAATTTCTTTCAAATTGCATTGTGTATCTTAGTTACACAATGTTCGGAAAATCAAAAAAAAAAAAAAAGAAAACATGGCTGAAATGCTTCTGATCGTATAAGATCGTTTAACCAGGTCTAACCTGGAGCTACGACTCATCATCATCATCACCGTCATCGTCATCGTCGTCATCGTTAAGAAGAATAACAACAATAAAAATAGTAAAGGAACGAACCAATAAGTGAGCTCATGTTGCAAGAAATAGCATCTAAATCTCCCCAGATCACACTATACAAACAGGAACGACATTCAAAACACCATAGGCTTATTAGGCGAGAAGGTCATGGCTGGAATGCTTTGAATCCTGAGTCAGCTGGATCTTAGCGGGCCTGAGTTTAAACGTCAAGGACAACCTGTTATCAAATGAAAAGAAAAGAAAAAAAATAATTACGACAACAACAATTGCCATAACAGATGTATTGTGCGATAAAAACAATCACTAAAGATGTAGATTCTATAACTATATCAATAACAGGAATAATTACAATATGGTTCACCATATTCGACACAACAATTTCAATAATAATAGCTTACTAAACCCTTTCCATAACCGTTAACAAAAGTTGTAATAGCAACGATAATTTACGTTGCAACATACTCTAACTTTGGCGAGTGCTTCTAATACAGGCACAAGGCCAGAAATTTGGGAAAAGCATTGAGTCCATTAAATCATCCCAGTACTTAACTAGTCGCTTGTTTTATCGCTGTGACCATTCAACCAACCTTAAAAAGAACTAGCCTTAATACTGCATTGGTTTCTAATTTTGTCTTAAGGCCAGCAACTTCGGGAACGGGAGAAGTCGATTATATCGACCCCAGTTCTCATTTTATCGACCCCGAAAGGATCAAAGGCAAAGTCGACCTCGGACGAAATGCCGCTAAACATTTTGCCCTGCGTGCTAACGATCCTGCCAGCTCAATTCCTTGCTGCACTGGTAATAATGAAAGGTACAGACGACCTCGGTGGCATCTGAGGTCAGATCAAGAAGAACCGGAACGTATAATGAAAAGCCATATATCCGATTCTCTTATACTCGGTCAGTTGGCCACCTTTATGAAGAATAATAATTGTTTCTAACACAAGTACAAACTCTGAAATTTGGAGTGGGGGTGCTCAGTCGATTAGGACAACTAAATTTCTTCCTCGGAACCGCCTCAGTGGTTCAAAGACAAAGTTAACATCGGCGCAATTTGAACACAAAAGGCAAAGAACCGAAAAATACCGCAACGTATTTATTACGACGCTCTAATGATGATTCTGCCAACACACCATTCTAAACACGAAGGCAGCGGTAATAACAGTAGAAATGAGAATATAACTGTAATAGTCCTTTTCGCTATAGTCTCAAGGCCTGACATTTTCTGGAAGCGGGCTAGTCGATTACATCATTCCAGGGACTCGAGTGGTACTTATTTCATCGACGCCGAAAAAATGAAGGCAAAATCGACCTCGGTGGCATTTGATCTTAGAACGTGAAGACGAACGAAATGTCGCTAAGCATTTTATCCGGCATGCAAACGATTCTACCATATCACAGCCTTTCACCACAACTATAATTGTAGTTTGAAATTTGGCACAAGGTTAGCAGCTTTTTTGGGGGTGGGGTTGTAAGTCTATTACATCGGCCTCTGTGCTCAACTGGTACTTATTTTATTGGCCCCGAAAGGATGAAAAGCAAAGTCAACCTCGTAGAAATTTGAACTCAGAACGTAAAGACAGACGAAATGCTGCAACTTCACAACTGTAAGATTAACGATTTACAACAACGGTTTTAATATCGATAATAATTGCAACCTGAAAAACGGACCATGTAGTCATTATAATTGCTAGAAATAACTGCTAAAATCCCTTCAAAACCCCAGTGTACTATATTTAACCATAAAGTTAATTTAGACTACACCTAGGCACACCGCCTCAAAATACGATTGAATGACTATAGCTATAGCAAATTGCTGCTCCGGTACTGCGGATGCATACAAAATTAGAATGCTGCAGTACAGGACCGCGTGACAGATTCTTCAAGCCAATCCAACGGAGAGAGAACCTAGGGTTAGACTACAAACGAGATTGTTGGGTAACATTCATATTCTCAGATGATTGCGCTTAGGGATCCAGCAGGAAAGTTTAATGACAGTTCTTCTAATAAGACCTACGGTTAGAGTGCCTGGGGGTTCTACCTCTTGACTCTCGTCGGAAAACAGCGCAGAGATATATGGATGAATGGATGGTTATATTTGGATTGCTTATGATACGAGGTATGATGAATCAGAGGATTGATATTGGAGTTAAAGAACAACTGGAATGTCTAAGGGGTTTCTTATATTGCTTGAAATTGTAGCAAACTCTCTCTCAAAATCATACTCTGTCATCTTTAAAACAAAGCAGGACACGGCAGATAATGTTATCCTGGACACTCCATCTAAAAATATCATAGGGATGGACATGGTTTGAATGCCTTGGAACATCAAACTAAACATTCAGATCTTAAACCGTTAAATGATAACAAAAAGAAGGACAAAAGCGTCCTAAACAACAAAACGACAACAGGAAAAACAACAACCATCTAATCCCAATATCAATATTAAGAAGTAGGGTTAGCTGAGAGAATTCTTTGTGCGCCGAACAAAATGCTTTAGGATACTTCTTCCGGTCCTTTACGCTTTGTAGTCAACTTTGTCTTTCATCTGTTTGGAGTCAATAAAATAAAGTACCAATCAATCACTGGGTTCGATGGCACCATCGAAATTCCATCCTTCTAAATCGATGGCGTTGTGCCTTAATTAGAAACAAATATTTTCAAGAACAAAAACGACAACGCGAAAACAAAGAGTAACCATAGCAATCTGAACACGGAGCCTTAAATCGATCTGCTAAATATAATAGCGAAATATCCTTAAAATATTATTGTATCATGTTAAAAAATCTAGCGGACACACTCCAGCTTTTGTTCATAGTTTTGCTGTTTCCTCAGTAATTGCCACTTTTCCTTGGAGTTGGCTTTCCGGGTACTTCTACCACTCAGCACCCTTGGCCCATTCATTTCTCCAGTTATCATCAACCTTGTTGCATCAACACCCGTGCTAAGTACCCCTCTTTTCGTTCTTTTCCCGAACATTGGCCCTCTGGAAATTCCTATCTGTACGTATGTTTCCAGCAAATGTTGAGCTGCAAAAATTCAAATGGAACATCAACGGTCTCGGAGAGAGTCCTGCAGATATCATGGGCCCCGAATTTTACTCCAGAATCAGCAAATAATAATAATATAAAAAAACCCCAGAAAGTACCTCCAAAAAGACACACTGCTCAATGTTGTCCTCGATAAAGAATATTAGGTAAAAAGTAAAAATGGAATGTTTAGACTGTAGCCCTTTCTACTTAGGTCTCTTTGATCAGGGCTTACCATTGACAAAACGACATACATACAATAGATGCTGACGTGTCATAGTTCACAAAAAAATATGGTCGCTATTTGGGTCTTATAATATTGGCTACACAACATCCATTGTTAAAAAGATAACAATCTGCATGTTAATGTGTTTAAAGAATATCTGGTGTTGATTCCTTCATTGATTTGTAAATATATATATATAGGCGCAGGAGTGGCTGTGTGGTAAGTAGCTTGCTTACCAGCCACATGGTTCCGGGTTCAGTCCCACTGCGTGGCACCTTGGGCAAGTGTCTTCTAATATAGCCTCGGGTAGACGAAAACTATATGTATGTGTATATGTATATATATATATATATATGTGTGTGTGTGTCTGCGTTTGTCCCCCCCCCCCCAAACATCGCTTGACAACCGATGCAGGTGTGTTTACGTCCCCGTAACTTAGCGATTCGGCTAAAGAAACCGATAGAATAAGTACTAGGCTAACAAGGAATAAGTCCTGGTGTCGATTTGCTCGACTAAAGGCGGTGCTCCAGCATGACTGAAACAAGTATAAGAGTATAGGTCAGATTTAGGTAAAACCCGTAACTGGTGTTTTGAGCCGTGCTTTGAAAGTCGCAGTACAAACCTGCATATGCAGCACTGATTGAATGAAGGTACTTGAAATTACGTCTTGATAATTTCTGAAACAGTTGGACGCTTTGGATCATGCATGGAAAGTAAAATATGTGATGGTCACGACTGAAACGCTTATTACCATTGCACTTGATCTATTATAGCCATTGGGGAGTTTGGGTAAGACATAATAGAGAAAACAAGCAAAAACAGCTACAACAATAATATCAGCATTTCTTCCTCTTCCTCTCCTCCTCCTCATCATCATCGTCATCAACATCATCACCATCATCATCATCATCATCATAAACAACGACGTCAACGAAATAGATGTAACAACAGAAAATTTGTGAATAGAATTAACCACGAAGACGACGACGACCACCACAACAACAACAGCAACAACAACAACAACGATAACAACAACAGCAACAGCAACAAGAACAACAGCAATAGCAACAACAATAAAAGTTATGAACGGGGCGATGACAACAAATATATTGACAGCAACGAAATCAACTACACCACCAACAACAATATCATACAACATCTTTGAAATTTTGCCACAAGGGTAGCAATTTTTGGGGAGGGGATGAGGCGATTACATTGAGGCCAGTGTTTAACTGGTGCTTATTTTATCGACCCCGAAACGACGAAAAGTAAAATCAACCTCGGCGGAATTTGAACGCAGAACGAAGAGACGGGCGACATACTTATTTCTTTACTACCCACAATGGGTTAAACAGAGAGGAGACAAACAAGGACAGACACACGGATTAAGTCGATTACATCGACCCCAGTGCGTAACTAGTACTTATTTAATCGACCCCGAAAGGATGAAAGGCAAAGTCTACCTCGGCGTTATTTGAACTCAGAACGTAGCAGCAGACGAAATACCGCTAAGCATTTCGTCCGGCGCGCTAACGATTCTGCCTGTTCAGACGAGAATGATGATAATAATTTTTTCCATTGGCCAAAAGGTCGCCTGATATCGGGGAGGTAGCAAGGACGCGATTGAATCCTGAAAAGTTCTTATCAAATAAAACAGAATTATGATCATCTTTTTGTTTAAAGACAGAAAAAGATAAATAATAATTGTTTCTAAAATAAAGGTCCAAGGCAAGAAAATAGGGGGAAGGTTTTACTTCCCAATACTTTGCAGGTACCTGTAACTTATAGATACAGATACTGGAAGGACGAAAGGCAAAGTTGATCTTAACGGAATTTGAACTCGGGACATAATGAGCTGGATGGAATTCTGCGTGATTAGACATAACATGATAACATGATTAGACATAACATCAATGCAACATTAATAATGTCACCCATGGAAATGAAGTAGACGACGATGATGACGATGACGATGTTGTTGTTGTTGATGATGATGATGATGATGATGATGATGGTGGTGGTGATGATGATGATGATGATGATGATGATGGTGATGGTGATGATGATGATGATGATGATGATGATGATGATGATGATGATTGTGGTGGTGGTGTTCATATTAAAATGAGTGATGATAACGACAACGACGATGATTATGACGATGATAATGATTATTATTATTTTTATGATGATGATGATGATGATGATGACGATGATGAACACTATGGCCACGATGTTGACGATGTTGACGATGTTGACGACGGAGATGACGGAGACGATGACGACGATGACGACGACGACGACGACCGCCATCACTACGATGACAGCAGCAATGACTATGCCGATCACTGCAAGAGAGCAACCAGCGAAAGCACACGACCAAAGTCAGCCGTAGAAAGATAGAGCGTCATTAGCAACAGCGACGGCGTTAGCAACAGACAAGATCGGAAATAACTCGAAACAACAACAACAACAACAATAACAAGTAGCGACTACGACGACGACGACGAAGACGACGGATACAACAACAACATCAACATCAACAACAACAACAGTGATGATTACGATGATAAAGATAAGAATAATACTATCAAGAATATCAAGGATATCTACAAAAATATCATCAGCAGCCGCATCAGATGCAGCAGCCGAAACGACGGCGGCAGCATCTTCACCAACAGCAGCTATTGTAATGAATGTGACACAGTTAGAAGACTAAACAACAAAGTTCGCAATAAGGCGGTGCGTGGTTCAAATCGCAGAGACTCCTGTTTGCTAACAGCTTTAATTCATTCTTCGTCGTTTTTAGGCTCTGGATAGACATTATCATATTATTGTCTATCTTCATTACCAATGCTATCAGCATCATCGTAATTGATATCTTTACTCTAAGGTTACCCTCTAAAGCTATCACTTGAAGCATTGTTGTCCCCACCCGGTTAATCTACCAGTAACCTCTCGTCTGTCATTATTATTATTAACATTGCTGTTCTCATCACACTCATTATCATAACCAATATTGACATGGCCATCACCACCAACAGTTGAACTAGTTCCTGAAACGGTCATCAAAGTGAAAACCCAATTTCTTAAACAAGACACTCAACGTCGCCACAAACATCAACATTGCAATCGCCAACGCAACGAAGAAATGTGACGCCAACAACAGCAGCAGCAGCATCAGCATCAGCAGCAACAATAACAAAGCCAGTAACAACACTAGCAACAGTAACAACAACAATAACGAATAGAAGATCAACAATAACATAATTGGAACCATTGTGAACAGAATCTCTTCCGGAAACCGACGTTACCACTACCAGTTCTATCTTACCAAACCACCTCCGCCTCAATATGGCTCCATTGCCATCATCGTCGTCGCCGTCATCGTCATCATCCTCATCGTCATCGTCGTCATCGTCATCATCTTCATCGTCGTCGTCGTCATCACCATCATCATCATCGCCATCATCGACACCGCCGACACCTTTGTCATTATCATCATCATCACCGCCACCACCTTCGCCCACGTCACCACCAAATTTGGGTCAACCGGCGCCGGATCAGCCCTCGAAACCTCAGCTATCGACCAATGCCTCCTCCTTCTCCATCGCTGCTCTTATGGGCTTGAGTGACGATGACACCAAGTCACGGTCACGGAACACCTCCAAGGACAACAATAACCGAAGTCTCTGCACGACACCTTGGCTAACAACACCGTTAACTGACCAGCAAAACGCTGATGACGTAGACGGCGATCACATAATCGGAGCGACACGAGAAATTATTCATGACACAAGGTCACACCAAATATATGGACACTGGTCAAGCAATGAAAACATTCCAACAGAGAAGGATTCAGTTATATCACCACTGGGTAAGTGATGGATTTTATAGGACTTTTTAATTTCTGACGATGGGGGTTATAACCAATGTATGTATGTATGTATGTATGTATGTATGTATGTATGTATGTATGTATGTATGTATATATACATATATAAATATATATATACATATATATATACATATATAAATATATATATATATAATCTATACATACATATATATATATTATTATATATATTTATATTTATATATATATATATATATATATATATATATATATATATATGTATGTATGAATGTATGTAAATATATATCTATCTATCTATCTATCCATCAATCTGTGACTCTCTTCTCTCTACTCAATCTTTATATTTGTATGCATGTATAATAATAGACAATAATATACAAACACATCCACACCCATTACACACGCACACAACCACACACTAAAATATATTAATATAAATGTATATGCATACCTACATATGTATACATACATGCATACATACATACGTACACACAAATACAGACACACACCACACACGCACGAACACAATTAAATTCAATTAAAGCAGTGTGATTTCTCTCACAGTGAACGTTCGAAAACCTTATTTGTTTTTGTATTACACACCCACACAAACACACATATATATATATACGCATACACACATGTACATATACATATACATACACACACACGCGCACACATATATATTCATATACATATGTACATATAAATATATATATATATATGAATGCATATATATTTATATATAGATGTACATATGCATACATATATATATAGATACATACACCCACCCACACACATACATATATTTATATATAAGTTATATATGTGCGTTGTGTATCTATGTATATATTGTATATATGCGTGTGTGTGATATATAAGTATATATATAATATATATATATATTTATATATATTTATGTATGTATATACATACATATGTATGTATATATATATATATATATATATATATGTATATATATATATATATATATATATATCTATATATATAATATATATACATATATATGTATATATATATTATATATATATTAAGGTATGTAGAAAATACAACATGGACAAGAACGTATCTCCTAGAAGACGACACAACAAATATATATATATATACATACATATATATTATATATATATAATTATATATATATACATAATATGTATATATATATATATATATATATATATATATATATATACATATATGTATATATATATGTTTAATGCATGTAATATAAGTATATATGTGATTGTGTATGTATATAAGAAAAGATTGATAAATAAGTGGTGATTCAACAGAGGTTGTAGAGCATCAGATAAAATGCCTCGGGTTATTTTGTTCCAGCTGGGTGCACACCCATTCGATTTTCCCCTCCGGTGAAAGTTTCCCTTT
>NW_021825850.1:0-14409 GCF_006345805.1 Octopus sinensis | reverse complement strand
AAACTTAGATAAAAATTACGCATTTCAATCACCACCACCTATCCCTGCTCTCAGTTACGTACGCAGGGTGACAACCACCACAACAACTGTAGCAAACACGAAGTAAAAGCAGTACCATTACTAACTACATGGCAATTAACTATAAAAAAAACCCGCAGATCTAACAAATTATATAAAAACAGAAACCACTACATCAAACAGATTTTGCTACACGCACAGTTTCTCTACCTACACAGATAAAAATAATTCAAACAATACAAGATTCTTAGACACACTTAAAACCCAAATTACCACAAGAAACCGGAGATTTCTGAGAGAACATCACCAAGAGAATACTTAGTGAGTTGCTGATGGAAACATCTCAATCCTACTGGAAGGACGGACGAACTGTCTCGTCAAACAAAACCAATTTTTTTTCTTTCCTATTCTTTTTCCAACAATATGGTCGTGCTCAGAATAGGCAGCATGAATGCATGTGGCCCAGAGTCACTTTGGAAACGGGGTCACCGCTTCAATGACCTCATGGCACTGAATGTTGATGTGGTGGCCATTATTGAAACCAGAATTTCCGACTCACTAGACTTCCAGTTTCAGTATCCATGAGGTGTACGCATCCTCAAGTCGTCTGGGAGCAGGAGGCGGAGTCGCCGTCATGTTTCGAAAAAAAAACTGGATTTCGAAATATGGACCGGTTTTCTTGATCTGGAAGGTGAGTCGTGGTCCTGGATGGGATCGGCAACGAAGGATACACTTTCAGACCAGTTGCCGTCTATGCCCCGGCTGGGGCAGGAAAACCAGATTTCTTCAGGCGTTTGGAAAATTTTCTGGGACGTCCCACACTTTAGTGTTAGGGGTAGATTGCAACAGAGTCATAGATGTACGGTAGGGGTGTGTGAGTTTATCAGACAGGTGAGGGGGGTGCAAAAGGTTCGCAAGCCTGCTCAGGCAATTCCAGCAGTCTGACAGGTAAGGACTAGATTTCTCTGAACTTTGTGTCAGATCGCTCTCGAGTGGTACTGGTAACATGTAATCCACTACAACCTGTCGCATGGTCGGATCTTTGGCGGCTAAACTGGCAACCCCACCAGGCTTGCTTGGTGAAGAGGGTGTTGTTGGGCACCCTGCGGGGTAAAAAATTATACTTGTCAAAGGGGAGATGAAATATTGAATAGTCAATGGGCATCCGACAAAATGTCTGTAAATATGTATGTATCTTTGTTTTTGTATGTGTATATGCGAATTTCAAGAGAAAGTGGGGTAGAGACAGATAGAAAGCGGTGAAGGGGAGAAAAAGGGGATTATAGAAAAGGCGAGTTTCTGTTATAGCTTCGGGCCGACCAGGGTCTTCTAAGTGGATGGGGCAGACGGAAACCGAGAAGAAACCTGTCGTATATATACACAAACACACACACACACACACACACACATATATATATACAGTTAAAATTTACAGAAAAACAAAAGACGAAGGCTGGTGTATGAACAACAACCAGGTGCATTGGTTTAACGCTCAGGAAGGAGGGAAAGTCTTTTAGGTTTCGAGTCTACGCTCTTCAACAGAGAAGAACACGAGCAAATAAACAGAGAGAGGAGAATAAAAAACTTTTGGAGCTAGCGGTAAATCATGGCGGCTGATGGGTATATGTATGTGTATACACACACACACACACACACACATATATACTATATATATATATATATATATGTGCATACATACACCATGCTGTATGTATATATATACTATATATATATATATATATATATATATATATATATTATATATCTAATATATATATATATAATATTATGTATATGTATGTATATATATATGTGTGTTTGTGTGTGTGTTGTAGTTGTCCCCATCCCATCACCGCTCGACAAACGGTGTTGGTGAGTTTATGTCCCTGTAAGTTAACAGTTCGGCCAAATGAGTCCGACAGAATAAATACGAGGCATTAAGAAGTAAAATAAATCCTGCTGTCAATTTTTTCGACTGAAACCCTTCCAGGCGGTGCTCTAGCATGGCCGCAGTCCAATGACTGAAACAAGTAAGAGAATAAAAGAATAACAAGCGCAGGAGTGGCTGTGTGGTAAGTAGCTTGATAACCACCCCATGCTTTCGGGTTCAGTCCCACCGCGTGGCACCTTGGGCAAGTGTCTTCTGCTATAGCCCCGGGCCGACCAATGCCTTGTGAGTGGATTTGGTAGACGGAAACTGAAAGAGAAGCCCGTCGTATATATGTATATATATATATAATATATATATATATATATATATATGTAGTAGCTTGTTTACCAACCACATGGTTCCGGGTTCAGTCCCACTGTGTGGCATCTTGGGCAGGTGTCTTCTGCTATAGCCCCGGGCCGACCAATGCCTTGTGAGTGGATTTGGTAGACGGAAACTGAAAGAAGCCCGTCGTATATATGTATATATATATATATGCATGTGTCTGTGTTTGTCCCCCTAGCATTGCTTGACAATCGATGCTGGTGTGTTTACGTCCCCGTCACATAGCGGTTCGGCAAAAGAGACCGATAAAATAAGTACTGGGCTTACACAAAGAATAAGTCCCGGGGTCGATTTGCTCGACTAAAGGCTGGTGCTCCAGCATGGCCGCAGTCAAAATGACTGAAACAAGTAAAAGAATAAAAGAATAACAGAATACCAGAATAACAGATACCAGAATATATATTCATGAACCAGATTTCAATGTGTAATGACGTGGGCAAAAGTTAGACGAACTTGAATTTCAGCAACGTATATTTATGAAAAAGAGTTTTTAGTACATCAAAGATTGTAATGTGTGTTTTTTTTTAAATCTGTATATATAACCCGGTGTGATGGTATTTTTTTTAGACATTTTTCGGGGAAAAACAAGTGCATCTTCTAAGCCATAAAATACAGTACATACATACATATTATTATTTATATATCTATGTATATATATAATATATATATATATAATATATATATATATACATATATATACATATACATATATATACATATATATATATACATATTTCTATATATATGTATAATATATATATATATATACGTTTAAATATTTGTTGTGCAGATTTTATATATATACATATACATATATATATATGTATATATATGTATGTATATTATATATATAGTATATATATATATATTTACATATATATATATACACACACAAACACACATATATATATATATGTATATTCATATATATATAAGTTATTGTGCAAGTATGTGTATGTGTGTGTGTGTTTTATGTATGATATATATATAGATATATATATATATATATATATATATATTATATATATATGTATATATATATATATATATATATATATACATATATATATATATATAATATATATACATATACATATATATTACATATATAGATATACATATTTATATATATATGTATGTATATATATATATATATATACGTTTAAATATTTGTTGTGCAAGATTTTATATATATACATATACATATATATATATGTATATATATATGTATGTATATTATATATATAGTATATATATATATTTACATATATATATATACCACACAAACACACATATATATAATATGTATATTCATATATATATAAGTTATTGTGCAAGTATGTATGTGTGTGTTTGTATGTATATATATCTATATATATATAATATATATATATATATATATATATATATATATATATACGTACATGCGCACACATACACACATATACATGTATCTTGAATGTGTTGCATAAGTTATGTCTGCACTTGCATAAAGTTATATGTGTGTATATATTTGTATATACACACACACACCAACACACACACACACATGTGTGGGGTGTGTGTTGTGTTGGTGTGTGTATTTATACAAATATATACACACATATAACTATATGTAAGTGCAGACATAAACTTATGCCAACATATATATATATATATATATATATATATATATATATATATATACGCACTTATATTCTGTTGGCATCATAACAATTTTAGAAATTTGTATGTTTTTTTTCTTAACTCGAAGTGAATAACGCTACATATAATAAAGTGTAAATTTTGATTTAACAACACCTTGGGATAAAAAGTCGAAGTTAGTAAATCTCTTGAGAAGTCAACATCGTACAATTCACATTGGGAAGAGTGCAGTTCCTAAAGTCAAAAGGAAAATTCAAAGGACCGCTTACGTCTTATGGTAGAACACCCGTCATGTTGATAGGAGACTTATGTTCGAATCCCGCCGGCAGCATCCAGTCGTGTCTAGACGAGTGTTGTTTTAACCCTAGATTAACACGTTGCTTCATACAGCTTTCCTGGTTCGAGTTAATCCTTTGCAATAGAGAATTATTTCATATCTCTATATATATCCATCTTTATACGGCCCAGTGGTTCGGGCAGCGGACTCGCAGTCGTAGGATCGCGGTTTCGATTCCCAGACCGGGCGTTGTGAGTGTTTTTTGAGCAAAAACACCTAAAGATCCACGAGGCTCCGGCAGGGGGGGGATGCTCGCTTAGCCAGCGGGGTGGTGTCATTTGGAGGCTAAAATAATGCAAAAGCGCATTGTGACCAGCGATGTGTAGCAACATCTGATAGCCTGGGCGGAAAAAAGAAAAAAAAAGATATATCCATCTTTATATATATATAAGTAATGAAATTTTGCTCACATAATGTGGCAGTCCCAGGGTGGGAGGAATGTTACTGTTATTTAGCCCTAGGAAGCATCGTTTCCAGCTGGCTATACGACAAAAAATTCTGTGTCCTTATATTTTCGAACAGTGGAGATTAGCAAGCTTCTTTACACAGCCACGCCTGCGACTGAGTGTACAAAGGAAAGAAAGGGAACTCAATACATGTAATGGGGGTTACATGTAACGGTCAAAAGTTTGATTGGGATCCCGTGCTCCTTAAAACAACTGGATCACTTCCTGTAAAGAGTTGCGGCTGAGTCTACCTCGCTGGAGGAAACTCAGATGAGATCATCAACATCAAACCTTCCCAGTCACCAAAAGCCAGATATCAGCGTTTTATACTGAAGGTGTAGCATGGCTAACGGAAGGGACCTGGCATGGCCGCAGCTTTCGAGCTGTTTCAAGTTGAAAAGTTTTTTTGTTCCCTCCTCATTTTTGCCCATCGCATCCCTTTCTGTCGAAGAGCGTAGGTTTGAAACGGCGACGACCTTTCCTTTTTTGCCAGCATCAAACCTGCCTGATGTTGCCTTACCTCTCTTCGTTTCTTGTTTTCTGTAAATTATATATATATATATATATATATATACATAATACACACCCATGTAATATATACATATATATATATATTAACCCTCCTTCTTCCTTCTTTCCTGAGCGTCCAATAATACTATATTTGTTCCACGTCCTCGCGTTGTTGTGTTTTTTTTGGTTTTCTTGTTTGGATTAGCTTTATATACTATATATTATATATACATATATTATACATATAATTCATATATATAATATATATATACATATACATATATATACATATATATATATATATATATATATAGTATATTATATATATATATATATAATTATATATATATATATATATATAATATATATCTATAATATATATATATTATATATATATATATATATATACGTCAAGGCGCATGCTCGGTGGTTAGAGCGTCGAGATTACGATCGTGACGTTCTGAGTTCAATTTCCGGACCGGGCCGCGTGTTGTTCTTGAGCAAGACACTTTATTGCACGTTGCTCCGGTTAACTCAGCTGTAGAAATGAGTTGCGACGTCACTGGTGCCAAGCTGTATCGGCCCCTTTACCTTTCCCTAGGATATCATCGGTGGCGTGGAGAGTGGAGGCCGGTATGCATGGGCGACTGGTGGTCTTCCATCAACAACCTTGCCCAGGCTTGTACCAAGCAGGGTAACTTCTAGGTGCAATCCAATGGTCATTCATGACCGATGGGTGTTTTCTCTTCTCATATATATATATATATATATATATATATATATATATATATCCACGTGTATATAACCACGTACGTATCGTTGGCGATTTCTTCCTCCGTCTTTCTTTCCTTTGGACTGTCACCAACCCTCTTCCGCACTTTCATATAAACTCTCTTATACATGCGCTCGCGCACCTTCATTTTTGGATTACCACTACTTTATTATCTCCCGTTTTCCTAGCTCTCCTGTGTGCCCCTTCTGTCCAGCATTCGCCATGATATTTCGCTAGCCACTACACATTCTTTATTTTCTCTCCTTGTTTCTTTCTGTGTTCCTTTCTGTGGAAGAGCGTAGGCTCGAAACGTTAAAGACATTTTCACTTCCCAAGCGTTAAACTAATACATCTGTTTATTGTCTACAACACCTATCTTCGTCTTTTGGGTTTTTTTTGTGAATTCTCCCCTGATAAATCGATATGTATATATATATATATATATATATATATATCACCGTGACCGACCAGGCTATCAGATGTTGCTACACATCGCTGGTCACAATGCGCTTTGCATTATCGCCACCACCTCATGCCGGGGACTCGTGCAGCTTTAGGTGTTTTCGTTCAATAAACACTCACGATGCCCGGTCTGGGAATCGAAACCGCGATCCTACGACCGCGAGTCCGCTGCCCTAACCACCGGGCCATTGCGCCTCTTCTCTCTCTCTCTCTCTCTCTCTATATATATATATATATAATATATATATATATATATATATATATATTATATATGAATGTATGTGCGTGTGTGTATGTGTGTGTATATTTGTATATATATGTATAGATACACTCAAACACAGAGACAGGCTGTCAGACAGACAGATAGAGACAGTTAGCTACCTAGATAGATAGATAGATAGATAGATAGATAGATAGATAGATAAAGAGATAGATAAGTAGATAGATAGTTATATATATATATATATATAGATAGATAGATAGATAGATAGATAGATAGATAGATAGATAGATAGATAGATAGATAGATAGATAGATAGATAGATGGATGGATAGATAAGTAGATGGCGCTGAATGTCATCGGCACAATCTTGACGAAGGAACTTTAAAATCAGAAAACTTTCTCAGCATCAATTACGCACCAGGGAACACGGATATTTAATTAATTAAAATGGAATGTTAAATGTCAAAATCGCTGCGTCTTCCGTATGAGGTGACCTTAAATGCGGTTCGGGTCATGGCGAGATTTTCACTGGGAAAATTCTGAGGCAGGCACAGTGATGGCTGTTTGGTTAAGAACCTCGCTGCCCAACCATGTGGTTTCAGGTTCGGTTCCATTGCACTGCGTGCTGGCAGAATCGTTAGCACGCCGGGCGAAATGCGTAGCCGTATTTCGTCTGCCGTTACGTTCTGAGTTCAAATTCCGCCGAGGTCGACTTTGCCTTTCATCCTTTCGGGGTCGATCAAATAAGTACCAGTTACGCACAATCGACTTAATCCGTTTGTCTGCCCTTGTTTGTCCTCTCAGTGTTTAGCCCCTTGTGGGTAGTAAAGAAATAGGTATTTCGTCTATTTTTACCTTCTGAGTTCAAATTACGCCGAGGTCGACTTTGCCTTTCATCCTTTCGGGGTCGATAAATTAAGTACCAGTTATGCACTGGGGTCGATATAATCGATTTAATCCATCTGTCTGTCCTTGTTTGTCTCCTCTGTCTTTAGCCCCTTGTGGGTAGTAACGAAACAGGTAAGTGGCTTCTACTACAGACTCGGTGCTGACCAATGGCTTGTGGGTCGGGGAAAACTGTGTTGAAGCCTGTCGTGTATAAATGTGCGTGTGTGTGTGTGACAAAAATTTGATCGGTAAAATATTTTTCTGGGAACGAATTACGATTTATAACATTGCTACTATAGAAAATAATTGTTCTGGTTTACGAGTTTTCGCTTTACGAGCGGTCACCGGGAACAAATTTATTCGTTTATCGAGCCATTACAGGAGTGGCTGTGTGGTAAGTAGTTTGCTAACCAACCACATGGTTCTGGGTTCAGTCCCACTGCGTGGCATCTTGGGCAAGTGTCTTCGGCTATAGCCCCGTGCCGACCAATGCCTTGTGAGTGGATTTGGTAGACGGAAACTGAAATAAGCCTGTCGTATATATGTATATATATATATAAGTGTGTGTGTATGTTTGTGTGTCGGTGTTTGTCCCCCTAGCATTGCTTGACAACCGACGCTGGTGTGTTTACGTCCCCGTCACTTAGCGATTCGGCAAAAGAGACCGATAGAATAAGTACTGGGCTTACAAAGAATAAGTCCCGGGGTCGATTTGCTCGACCAAAGGCGGTGCTCCAGCATGGCCGCAGTCAAATGACTGAAACAAGTAAAAGAGTAAAAGAGAGTATTACTGTTTCAATCTTTTACTCTTTAAATTGGTTCAGTCATTTGATTGCGGCCATGCTGGAGCGCCGTTTTTAGTCGAGCAAATAGTCCCCAGAGCTTGTTATTTGTAAGCCTAGTACTTATTCTATCGGTGTCTTTTGCCGAACCGCTAAGGTACGGGGACGTAAACACACCAACATCGGTTGTCAAGCGGTGTTGGGGGGACGAACACAAACACACAAATATACACACATATACATATACATATACGATAGGCTTCTTCTAGTTTCCGTCAACGAAATCCACTCACAAGCCTTTAGTCGTCCCGAGGCTATAGTAGAAGACACTTGCCTAAGGTGCCACGCAGTGGGGCTGAACCCGGGACCATGTGGCTGGTAAGCAACCTACTTACCATAAGCCACTTCTATAAATTTTATCGGTAAAATATTTTTCTGGGAACGAATTGCGATTTATAACATTGCTTATATGGGAAATAAGTGCTGTTTTACGAGTGTTCGCTTTACGAGCGGTCTCCGGGTACAAATTAAATTCGTTTATCAAGCCATTACTGTATTGTAAATTTTATCGGTAAAATATTTTTCTGGGAACGAATTGCGATTTATAACATTGCTTATATGGGAAATAACTGCTGTTTTACGAGTTTTCGCTTTACGAGTGATCCCTGGGAACAAATTAAATTCGTATATCGAGACATTACTCCATGTTTGGCGATGCATTTATTCAGCAATGGACACATTTATGTGTGTGTAACATCGCATAACTCTCCTTTATTTGATTTTTAATATTTACTCTTTTACTCTTTTACTCTTTTACTTGTTTCAGTCATTTGACTGCGGCCATGCTGGAGCACCGCCTTTAATCTAGCAACTCGACCCCGAGACTTATTCTTTTGTAAGCCTAGTACTTATTCTATCGGACTCTTTTGCCGAACCGCTAAGTAACGGGGACATAAATACACCAGCATCGGTTGTCAAGCAATGCTAGGGAGGACAAACACAGACACACAAACACACACACGCATATATACATATATATATATATACGACAGGCTTCTTTCAGTTTCCGTCGACCAAATCCACTCACAAGGCATTGGTCGGCCCGGGGCTATAGCAGAAGACACTTGCCCAAGATGCCAAGCAGTGGGACTGAACCCGGAACCATGTGGTTAGTAGGCAAGTTACTTACCACACATGTTTACTTACTCAACGTCGTAACGGGAAAAATCACCTGTAAAATATGAATTATCCACGTGACATTATTGTATTATTGTTCCAGAACGATCCAGGGAAATATCATTACTACCGCCATCTAAATTTACATCCCTTCGATTTGCTACAAGTTTGATGAGTACCTATTTCTTTACTACCCACAAGGGGCTAAACACAGAAAGGACAAACAATGACAGACAAACGGATTAAGTCGAATACATTGATCCCAGTATTCGTCTGGTACTTAATTTATCGACCCCGAAAGGATGAAAGGCAAAGTCGACCTCGGCGGAATTTGAACTCAGAACGTAGCGGCAGACGAAATACCTATTTCTTTACTACCCACAAGGGGCTAAACACAGAGAGGACAATCAAGGACAAACAAGCGGATTAAGTCGATTATATCAACCCCAGTGCGTAACTGGTACTTATTTAATCGACCCCGAAAGGATGAAAGGCAAAGTCAACCTCGGCGGAATTTGAACTCAGAACGTAGCGGCAGACAAAATACCTATTTCTTTACTACCCACAAGGTGCTAAACACAGAGAAGACAAACAAGGACAGACAAACGGATTAAGTCGATTATATCAACCCCAGTGCGTAATTGGTACTTTATTTATCGATCCCGAAAGGATGAAAGGCAAAGTCGACCTCGGCGGCATTTGAACTCAGAACGTAACGGCAGACGAAATACCTATTTCTTTACTACCCACAAGGGGCTAAACACAGAGAGGACAAGCAAGGACAGAGAAAGGGATTAAGTCGATCATATCGACCCCAGTGCGTAACTGGTACTTATTTAATCGACCCCGAAAGGATGAAAGGCAAAGTCAACCTCGGCGGAATTTGAACTCAGAACGTAGCGGCAGACGAAATACCTATTTCTTTACTACCCACAAGGGACTAAACACAGAGAGGACAAACAAGGACAGACAAATGGATTAAGTCGATTGTATCGACCCCAGTGCGTAACTGGTACTTTATTTATCGATCCCGAAAGGATGAAAGGCAAAGTCAACCTCGTTGGAATTTGAACTCAGAACGTAACGGCAGACGAAATACCACTAAGTATTTCGTCCAGCGTGCTAACGTTTCTGCCAGCTCGCCAACGCGCGACACTCTCGGCCCTCGAGTCATCCCGTTGCTCCAGCTAAATATTAATAAAAAAATATGAGTTTGTAATTATCAATTCAATTTTCAAAATAAAATTGAAATAATTTTTTGCTATTTTATCAAATTAAGTCTGTAACTTAATAATAACGAATGATGCAAAAATTTAAATTAAAAATGTTAATTTCCAATACATTTGGAGTGTCAGCCTGCGCATTAATATTAATATGGTAAAATAATATTTGAATAATGCCAGCAGTTCTGAGGGAAGTGGTTAGTCGATACAGCCGCCTCCCGTACTTCGCTGGTACTTTATATTCTCGGCCCCGGATGAATGAAAGCGAAGTTGATCGCGGCGGAATTCGAATTGAGATCTTTAAAAAGCCGCAAGAAATGCCTATAAGCATCTTGTCCGACGTCCGAACGAATCCGCCAGCTCTTTCCTTAAATAATAATAATAATAATAACAACAACAACAACAAGAATCACAAGGCCAAACATTCCTGAAGGTTTCATTCGAATCCAGCCAGCGGTTCTTGAGATATCTTGTCCACGGACAAACAAACAAATACGACTGCAAACAATACCACCGTCTTCGCTAAGGCGAAGGTAATAATAATTTGGAAATTGAAATACAAAAGATGTGGTATCTTAAAGTGAGAACTGTTCTTGTTATTGTGAGTGCCCTTGGTATGATAAGAAAGGGATGTCAGAAATATATATATAATATCCCAGGAGAACCATGTCTCAGAGAAATCCGAAAGATTGTGCTAACAAGTACTGCCCACATCCTTAGAAAAACCCTATCCATTTAAATGTCTGAGTTGTATTTCATGAAAATATTTCGCTACTGCCCCTTCCACTTCCCCTCCCCAATGTTTCAGTTATACTGTAACATCTCTTATCCTTCACTCTCCCTACGACGTCGCTACAGTCGCCGGGAGCTCCGCCGTGCTACCGTGCCCGATCTAGTAAGGCTGAAGCGAACCTCGCGGTGTCGCCCACGTACACATTGACGTAGGCGCGATCGATGCCGTCAGTCGCCGGGAGTGTGTGGCGATATGCACCGGGTAAATACAGCGACGTGGTCCGACCCGTAAGTTAAAAAAATCAGACCCGTAAGCTGACGGGTCGGCCCCGGCTGGATAGTCACGCTCTAGGTGACCGTCGTACCCCAAGGGGGTCAAGACTATATTGAGGGCTTGCAGTCGGCAGGTGGATGTCTCCGGGATCATTCGGCAGGATGCCCGAGACGTCAGCCTAAGACACCGTCAGCCTGGCGGGTGGCCGCCGCCTTCACGCCACCTTGCTTTCTCCGTTCGTCTACGCGCCGCGGGGCCGCCATATTGTGGGTTTAAATTGTTTGTCAAGTCCCAACAAAGACCTCAGAAGTCAGTACTTTACGCAGTATGCGTGCAGTTCCAAGTAATGCCGACATTTGCACTACATTTAGATTGTAGGGTACTTCTAAACGGGGAGCGGAACTCAGAACGTAAAGACAGACGAAATACCTATTTCTTTACTACCCACAAGGGGCTAAACACAGAGAGGACAATCAAGGACAGACAAAGGCATTAAGTCGATTACATCGACCCCAGTGCGTAACTGGTACTTATTTAATCGACCCCGAAAGGATGAAAGGCAAAGTCGACCTCGGCGGAATTTGAACTCAGAACGTAAAGACAGAGACGAAATAACCTATTTCTTTACTACCCCACAGGGGCTAACACAGAGAGGACAATCAAGGACAGACAAAGGCATTAAGTCGATTACATCGACCCCAGTGCGTAACTGGTACTTATTTAATCGACCCCGAAAGGATGAAAGGCAAAGTCGACCTCGGCGGAATTTGAACTCAGAACGTAAAGACAGACGAAATACCTATTTCTTTACTACCCACAAGGGGCTAAACACAGAGAGGACAATCAAGGACAGACAAACGGATTAAGTGGATTACATCGACCCCAGTGCGTAACTGGTACTTAATTTATCGACCCCGAAAGGATGAAAGGCAAACGATAAGATCAACAACACCCGTCATCTAATGGTGGAGGTCTCAGCAAGATGATCAATCAGCCCCTGGAAAGGGTTGACTAAGTGACTGATGTCTCTGTGGATCACCCTAAGGGGACAGCAGCATTCCACCATCATCGGTGCTTGCTGATGAAGGTTTCTGGGGCGCATGACCTGCAGATCAACAACACGGTGTACGCAAGGATGCGTACTAGATGCATTCACGCGGCAAGCGAGACGCAGGTGCCCCCCACACGCATGCACACACACACACACGATCACACACACACACACGAACACACACACACACAAACACACACACACGCGAACACCCACACACAGAAACATATGCAAACACACACAAACACCAACACACACACACACGAACACACACAAACACACAGAGAGAAACATACGCAAACACACACACACACGAACACACACACACACACACGAACACACGCACACACGAACACACTGAGGAAAACACATACACACAAACACACAACGACAGACATACACACGCACATATACACACACATACACACACACACGGAGGCAAAAATACAGGCACACACAAACACACACACAAATGCAAAGACAGGCTAACACTCACACATGCACACACAAATACACATACGGAAGGAAACATACACACGCATACACACAAACACGTGCGCACAGAATCACGCAGACAGACACGACATACATACACACATAAACACACACAAACACACACCCACATACAAACACACAGACACATAAACACACACACAAACACCCACATACAAACACACAGGCTGACATAAGGCAAACACACACATGCACATACACGCACACGCGCACACACAAACACATATATATATATACAGAGGCAAACATACACACGGACACACACAAACACATAAACATACACACACAAACACACGCCCACACACAAAGACACATATACAGAAAAACACACACACATACACGCACGCATACACACACACAGACACACACACATACACGTACGCATACACACACAAACACACACAGACACACACATGTATATATATAGAGAGAGGCGGAGGGTAGGAGGGAAGGACTTAGATATAACGATTTCTAAATTGAATACAATTCATATAAAAGCTTTCCTTCTCTTCATAGACATAAGAGAGAGAGGAGGAGGAGGAGGTGAGAGAGAGAGAGAGGAGGAGGTAAGAGAGAGAGGTGGAGAGACAGAGAGGTGGAGAGAGAGACAGAGAGGGGGTGAGAGAGACAGAGAGGTGGTGGGAGAGAGAGAGGAAGATACAGAGAGAATATAGGAGAGAGTGAGGAGAGAGTGAGGAGAGAGAGGGAGAGAGAGAGAGATGGGGAAGAGAAGGGAGAGAGACAGAAAAAGAGGAAGACAAAGAGAAGCACTGAGAGAGAGACGGAGAGAGAACGGAGCAGGAAGTGACAGTGAGAGAAAGAGAGACAGGTTGAGTGAGTGAGTGTGTGAGGGAGGGAGGAAGGGGGCTATAAGGGGTGAATAAAAGGCAGGGAGAGGAGAGAGGGAAACAATACAAATATAACTGACATGAAGAGAAATATACTCTCACACACATAAGAACACACACATACACAGAAATAGGGGGAGAGAGTAAAACAGAGTGAGAGAGAGGAGAGGAAGAAAGAAAGACAATGAGAGAAACATTGAAAGAAGGGAAGCTGTCAAATAAGTCAGCATTGAAC
>NW_021825849.1:7500-14146 GCF_006345805.1 Octopus sinensis | reverse complement strand
GAAAGAGGACAAAGAGATGGTAATAATATGAATTGTGGTGAAAGGTAGTTAGAGACACCGCGGCGTGGCGGTGAGAGAAAGTGATGGAGAGAGAGAGAGAGCGAGAGAGAGAGAGAGGTGGGGAACAGGGGAGGGATAGTAGAGAAGTAGATAGATGGTGGCAGGGTGTTGGGAGAAGGCATGGAGGTGAGAGAGTGGTGATGAAGAGGAGGTGTTGCATAGTGAGAGGGGGAGTAGTCGAGGAGGGCGACATAGTAGAAAAGGAAAGAAAGAATAGATGCAATAAGTAAAAAGAAAGAAAAGGAGAGAAGAGAATAAGAGAGAGGGAGAAAGGGAGAGAGAGAGAGAGAGAAAAGACAGAAAGAGAGAGAGAAAGAAAGACAGAAAGAGAGAGAGACAGAAAAGACAGAAAGAGAGAGAGAGAAAACGAGAGAAAGATGTAGTAATAGTAAAAGGCAGTCAGAGACGTGAGGGCGATGACGGGGGCGGCAGTCGTGCCACAGTAGTGGTGGTGGTAGCGGAGATGAAGGCAGTGGTGGTGGTGATGGTGATGAAGGCTGTGGTGGTGGTGGTGGTGGTGATGGTGGTGATAGGAGGTAAAGTAAAGAGTGTGTATAATGACATATAGCTGTGGAATGTGACATAGAATGTTCTAGATCAATAGATTCAACTAGATATTACTGTGTATATATGTGTGTGTGTTGTGTGTGGTGTGTGTGTGTGTGTGTGTATGGTCGTGTGAGTGTGTGTGTGGTTGTCTGTGCGTATCATTAGGCTGTTAATGGCTCTATTTTTGACAATATTACTTCGCACATAAACACATACATACATTGCAGGCTTACACATAGATACATACGTAAGTACGTACATACATACATACACACATACATACATACATACATACATGCACACATACACACATACATACATTGCAGGCTTACACATACATACATACGTAAGTACGTACATACATACATACATACATACATACACACATACATACATACATACATACATACATACATACATACATACATAAATACACACATACATACATACATAAATACATACATATATACATACATAAATACATGCATACATACATACATACATACATACATACAACATACATACATACATAAATACATAAATACTAACATAAATAATAATAACAACATACATACATACATACATAATACACACATACATACATACATACATACATACATACATACATAAATTACACACATACATACATACATACATACATACACACATACAACATACATACATACATACATGCAACATACATACAATACATACATACACATACATACATACATAATACACACATCAGACATACATACATACATAATAAATACACACATACATACATACATACATACATACATACACACATACATACTTACATACATACATACATACATACATACACACACAAACACACATACTCAAACATTCCCATGTATGCAAATACACATATATACATACGTATGTATATATAAATATATATAGATATTCGTGGCACACACATACACATGCATTATGCAGAAACGTACAGGGTCAGTCTCATACACACATATATACACACACACACACACACACACACATGTACGTGTACTTACACACACACACACACACACATGGCCCACTCTCGCCGCCCCCGCTCCAATTCATCCGAGTCTTTCGGGAATAATCAATATCACGTGACATATTGCAGTTGTGTAAAGACAGTGGTGGTGGTGGTGGTGGTGGTGGTGGGAGAGAAGATAGCGGTGGCGTCGGCGCTGGTGGTGGCGGTGGTGATAGTGGTGGTGGTGATGGCGATGATGGAGGTGGTGGCGAAGGTGGCGTTAATGGCGTTTTGTGGTGATGACGTTGGTGTTGATGGTAGTGATAGTAGTGATGGGGGCTGATATTGGTGATGGCCACTCTAGCCGTCGTCGTCGTCGTCGTCATCGTCGATAACGTGGTCGTTGTACTGTGGTGGTGGTGGTGATGGTGGTGGTGGTGGTGGTGGTGGTGGTGGTGATGGTGGTGGTGTTGTTGGTGTGTGGTGGTGATGGTGGGTGTTTGGTGGTGGTGGTGTGGTGGTGGTGGTTGATGGTGGTGGGTTGGTTGTGGTTGGTGGGTGGTGGTGTGGTGGGTGTGGTGTAGAGGAAGAATCGATGTTGGGTATTTTTGGTGGTTATTGTACAGTGGTATTCCGACGTGGCGGTGTTGCTTGGCGTTGCAGCGAGGTGGCGTGAAATTGGCGGTGGCGAAGCTGGTGGTGGTGATGGTGGTGGTGGTGGTGGTGGTGGCGGCAATGGTGGTGGTGGTGGTGATGGTAGTGATGGTGGTGATGGTGCTGGTGCTGGCGGCGAAGGCGGCGAAGGCGGCGAAGGCGGCGAAGGCGGCGAAGGCGGCGATGGTGATAATGCTAGTGGTGGTGCTGGTGCTGGTGCAGGTGGTGGTGGTGCTGGTGGCGGTGGTGGTTCTGGTGGTGGTGGTGCTGGTGGTGGCGGCGGCGGCGGCGGCGGCGGCGGCGGCGGCGGCGGCGGCAGCGATGGTGGTGATGCTAGTGGTGGTGCTGGTGGTGGTGGTGCTGGTGGTGGCGGCAGCGGCGATGGTGGTGGTTATGATGATGATGAGAAAGATGGGGGGGGGGGATTATGAGGGTTGGGGAGAAGAATATTTTACAAGAGGGTAGGAGGAGGAGGAGGAGGAGGAGGAGGATGATACTTATAACAAATCACTTCATAGTCGAGATACAATGTTTTTTAACTTGCGTACTCTCGAATGCAAACTCTCGCGCTTAAAATATTTTCCTGCAAATCTGATTACGGCAACCCTAAAACCTGATTATTTTCGTTATTATACCAACGTGTTACGGAACATTGTCACCTTTTTTCTGAATGACAAAGACGATTAAAGCAACGCCGAAGTAACAACACACATTTATATTCGAAAAGACACATACATACATACATACATACATACATACATACATACATACATACATACATACATACATACATACATACATGTTACACGTGTAATTATTGGGGGCATTGGGATATGTAATACACTGTCTAAATACCAATCTTGAGAAATTAGGTTTCTCAAAACCAGAAAGGAGAAAGCTAATTCGAAGACTACAGATCCCATCCATCACTGGAAAACTGTAAAAGTCGTAAAAAACTTTCCAGAAGTTTATCGTTTAAATATATATGAGCATGTCTTGCTATGCAACTTTTCATGAGAATACATACATAAAACATACAAATCTGCACATACATACATACATACATACATACATACACATACATACATACATACTACATACATACATACATACTACTACATACATACATACATGTTACACGTGTAATTATTGGGGGCATTGGGATATGTAATACACTGTCTAAATACCAATCTTGAGAAATAAGGCTTCTCAAAACCAGAAAGGAGAAAGCTAATTCGAAGACTACAGATCCAATCCATCACTGGAACTGTAAAAGTCTGTAAAACTTTCCAGAAGTTTATCATTTAAATATATATGAGCATGTCTTGCTATGCAACTATATGCATGAGAATACATACATAAAACATACAAATCTGCACATACATACATACATACATACATACATACATACATAAAAAATACCCTGTTGTTGTTGAAATTCCAATGAAGGAGCCTTTGGTCTAGGTTAGAAACCGGTTCTTTCTCTATAGGCAAGAAATCTTGAAATAAACTGAATAATGACATGCATACATACATACATACATACATACATACATACATACATACATACATACATACATATAAACATACATACATACAGTACCTATTTCTTTACTACCCATAAGTTGCTAAACACAGAGATGACAAACAAGGACAGACAAACGGATTAAGTCGATTACATCGACGCCAGTGCGTAACTGGTCCTTAATTTAGCGACACCGAAAGGATGAAAGGCAAAGTCGACCTCGGCGGAATTTGAACTCAGAACGTTACGACAGACGAAATATGGCTACGCATTTAGCCCAGTGTGCTAACGATTCTGCCAGCTCGCCGGATTTACCATTGTGCTTGGGTGTGCTTAAGCACAGGGTCCTGTTGACCAGGGGGCACTGTAAGGAGCCCCTGGTCAACGGCGCACCTATCCAAGTAAGGGGCCTCACAAATTAACTAGAATATGGCCTCATTTGTCCTAAATCCGACACTACATACATACATTCATACAAACATACATGTAGACATAGAACCAGACAGACAAACAGACAGCACTTAGCAACAAAAGTAAGGCATCCATTCATAACAAATGCGTGGACTTGAAAATAATCACATACGTATATAAACGCGCAGACAGACTTCCCTCGAAACAAACTACCGAAATAACTTCGTTTAAAATGTCAGCTGAATCTACGCTTTAGTTTTACGTTTCGCAATTATATTTTTACTCTTTGCCGGGCGAAATGCTTAGCGGTATTTTCGTCTGCCGTTACGTTCTGAGTTCAAATTCCGCCGAGGTCGACTTTGCCTTTCATCCTTTCGGGGTCGATAAACTAAGCACCAGTTACGCACTTGGGTCGATATAATCGACTTAATACCTTTGTCTGTCCTTGTTTGTCCCCTCTGTGTTTAGCCCCTTGTGGGTAGTAAAGAAATAGGTATTTCGTCTGCCGTTACGTTCTGAGTTCAAATTCCGCCGAGGTCGACTTTGCTTTTCATTCTTTCGGAGTCGATAAATTAAGCACCAGTTACGCACTTGGGTCGATATAATCGACTTAATCCCTTTGTCTGTCCATGTTTGTCCCCTCTGTGTTTAGCCTCTTGTGGGTAATAAAGAAATAGGTATTTCATCTACCGTTACGTTCTGAGTTCAAATTCCGCCGAAGTCGACTTTGCCTTTCATCCTTTCGGAGTCGATAAATTAAGCACCAGTTACCCACTGGGGGTCGATGTAATCGACTTAATCCGTTTGTCTGTCCTTGTTTGTCCCCTCTATGTTTAGCCCTTACCCGTTGTGGTTGTAAGAATAGGTATTTCGTCTGCCGTTACGTTCTGAGTTCAAATTCCGCCGAGATCGACTTTACCTTTCATCCTTTCGGGGTCGATAAATTAAGTACCAGTTACGCACTGCGGTCGATGTAATCGACTTAATCCCTTTGCCTGTCCTTGTTTGTCCCCTCTATGTTTAGCCCCTTGTGGGCAATAAAGAAATATATATTTTTACTCTTTTATTTTTTCACTTGTTTCAGTCATTTGACTACGGCCATGCTGGAGCACCGCCTTAATTTGTCAAATTTATGAATGTAAAATATTATACTTATGCGTTCGTTAATATATATCCAGAGACAGACAGACAGAGAAAGGAAGAGATAGAGCGAGCGTATGAGAGAGAAATATATTTATACGATTGCATATACATGCATGTGTGTGTGTCTGTGTGTGTGTACAAACTCACATACGTGTCTATTTTTGCATCTTTAATTAATATTCTGTTTTGTTTTGCTTGTTTCCAGGAAGTATGGAGAGGACTCTATGATATAATACAGAGCTGGGTCTCACAATACCGATCATCGAAACACAGCGCCGACAAGCAAGCAAATCACCAGATTTTCGGTCAGCTCGTACACTCACACACATACACACAAACACCATACATATATATGTATATATACATATATATACATAAATGTATATACGTATATGTAGTGTGTGGACTTGTGTGAACGTGTGTACTACAGATACCCAACAGAACCTGAGAGAGCAGCGCCAGTATGATCACTTAGTGATTCATGTAAGTACAAAACGTGTTTATTTCTGTAACGAAACAGCAACCTACCACTGATGCTGCAGCAGTAGAGTGCTGTCTACTTTATTTTATCGTTTTTGCTGGGTTTTTCTTGTTTTGTTTTTTGTCATTTCACTGCAGACCTATGGTGAATAGTGCGACGATCCAATCATACCCATCCAGTATGGTATTTAACCATAGTAATATCTACAACTACATGCATAATCCAGTGTACTCTTTCCTTCATATTTTAAAACCCCTCTAGCAATGGTTTCTTATGCTTCTGGGACCTCGTTACCTTTCTCTTCTCCAGACTTAAAGTACCCGTCACTCTTGTCTTACTACATTTACCGTACTAACACTTCCCCGGTTGTGACGACGAGTGGTCCAGTTGATCCGATCAACGGAACAGCCTGTGCGTGAAATTACCGTGCAAGTGGCTGAGTACTCCACAGACAGCAGGCGTTCCCTTAACGTAGTTCTCAGGGAGATTCAGCGTGGCACAGAATGTTACAAGGCTGGCCCCTTGAATTACAGGAACTGCTTATTTCTGCCAGCTGAGTGGACCTTAGCAATGTGAAAATAAAATGTCATGCTCAAGGGCACAGGAATCGATCTCACGACCTCACGATCGTGAACTGAAGACCCTAACCATTAAGCCGTGATCCTTAAGCTTCTGAGAGTATACTCATGACACTCGTAACTTACAATCACCAACACCTTTGGCCTGTGCGCCCTAACAAGGGCCAGCCGTAACCTTGTCTCTCGAAACCGCTTCATTCCCCTGCGAAAGCACGTGACCAAGTGGTAAACATGTAGCACTCATGATCGTAAGATCCCGG
>NW_021825849.1:0-2500 GCF_006345805.1 Octopus sinensis | reverse complement strand
AATAGAATCTACAGACATTATTTTATTGTTTTGTCAATGTCTGTTTTCAAACTGACGTCCATTCTGGTCCAGGCGCTGCTGACAACGAGAAGCAATGGAATCGCAGACATCACGAAAGAATTCGTTTGGTATTTGTGTGCATTCTCGTTCAATGGCTAATCTCGAATCAGTGACTTTTGCAGGTTTCATAGTGTAGAGTTTGTCTTTTAGGTATCCCCATAAAAAAAGTTTAGTGGTGTGAGGTCTGGTGAACGTGGAGAGTATTCAACGAAACCCCTTCGTCCAATCCACCTGTTTGGCAAGATTTCATCAAGGAAGGATCTAACATCACGATGGTAGTGTGGGGACGCCTCATCTTGCTGAAAATAAAACTCATCTTCAAAGTCTTCTCTAATGCTTGGCATGACAGACTGTTGCAGCAAGTTCAAGTAAACGGGACCAGTCACAGTAGCATCGAAAAAGAATGGTCCAATTAATTCTCTCGATGATAAGCCACACCACACTGTAACCCCTGGTAAATTAACATGGTGTTCCACCGTAACATGCAGATTCTCAGGTCCCTAGTAGCTGCACATGTGGCGGTTAATTGAACCATTTAATTTGAATGTAGCCTTATCACTCCACAAATCTTTGTTGGAAAGTGTGCATCTTGTACACATCGTTCCAAGTACCACTTGCAATACTGCACTCTTTGGTCTGGATCATCATCATTAACAGAATGGATTAATCTTGGAACGTGACTTTTCCATTGGCAACGCTTCAAAATGCATTGGACAGACGATTTTGGGAATACCTGCCTCACAACTCGCTTGCTGCACAGATTTTCTTGGACTTTGGTGATACGTTTCCAGCACTTCTTCTTGCTTTGTGGGGGTTGTCGATGTTCGTGGTCTTCCAGAATGCTTCTCGTGGACATTCTGAACACTTCCATCATTTGAACTCAGAAAGTAAAGAGATGCAAGTTCATCTTTTCCCTGTTGCTCGACTAATTCTGCTACAATTACTATAAGGAATGATTTCTAACTTTCATCGGCTTCAAACTTATCTCTAATTCGAACGATGGCAGATCTGTTTGAAACTCCCTCCCAAACTGTCTTTGCACTTCAACTGCGTTTTCACACATCCAGGAGCATTTTAGAATGAATATCCTTTGTTCAAAGCTTAGTCTGAAGGCCATCATTAATTCAAAGGGTTTCATCTGAGAAGAAAAACATCAATTGAGTTATCGACTGCTAAAGTGTGTATACATTTTGGGGGGACACCCTATATATATATTATATATATTATATATATATATATATAATATATATATATATATATATAGGGATGTATGCATACCTAAGCATATGTGTATTATATAGTATTGTGTGTGTGTGTGTGTGTGTGTTATAACACAGCAAAGTTATAGAGTGGTTGATAAAATAAGTACCATTTGTGCACTGGCGTCGGTTTAATAGACTCATCCTTACCGCGAAATTTTTGACCTTGTGCCAAAATTTGAAGCCATCATTATTATTGTTGTTGTTGTCGGCGGTGAGCTGGCAGAACCGTTAGCACACCGGTCAAAATGCTGAGCGGTATTTCGCCCGTCTGTACGTTCTGAGTTCAAATTCCGCAGAGGTTGACTTTGCCTTTCATCCTTTCAGGGTTGATTAAATAAGTACCAGTTACGCAGTGGGGTCGATATAACCGACTTAATCCGTTTGTCTGTCCTTGTTTGTCCTCTCTGTCTCTAGCCCCTTGTGGGTAGTAAAGAAATAGGTATTTCGCCCGTCTGCGCATTCGGAGTTCAAATTCCGCCGAGATCAACTTTTCCTTTCATCCTTTCGGGGTTGATAAATTAAGTACCAGTTGAGTACTAGGGTCAATGTGATCGACTATCCCCCTCCCTACAAATTCCAAGCCTTGTGCCTGAAGTAGAAAAGATTATAATTATTATTATCATTATTATTATTATTATTATTATTATTATTATTATTATTATTACTACTACTACTATTATTATTATTATTATTATTATTATTATTATTATTATTATTATTATTATTATTATTATTATTATTATTATTATTATTATTACTATTATTATTATCATTATTAATAATATTTAAATAGTAACGTAGCTGCAATTATGTGGTTCACTCTTTAAAAAAAAAATGATATTGATTTCTTTTGATCAGAGTATGAGGTCAAATTTTGTCTGAAAGTGGTGCTAAAATCGATGCATCCGTTCTTAAATATTGGCTTTTACCATAGCTTTCGATAAACGACAAAATCGTTTGTAGACATTCAATTTGATTGATAACAGACCGTGTCTCTCTATCCAGCGAACAGCTGTACATTGCCTCATATATCCGCTGTTTCTATCCATCTTCACACTGCATCTATCTGTCTAGTCAATATCTGTACACAGTGTCTGTCTGTCTCTCCAATCAACATCCACACACCGTATCCATGCAGTCAATATAGCTGAAATATATGGAAAAGCAAAAGACGAAGA
>NW_021825848.1:0-14325 GCF_006345805.1 Octopus sinensis | reverse complement strand
TATCAAAATTAATCTATCTATCAAAATCAATAGCCAGATTATCTATCCATACTCATCTATTCGTCTTGTTCATTATGATTCACTGAAGGCAGCTTTCATTTCCTTCCACTTCGTTTCGTTTCATTTAATCCAGCTTTTAATTAGATAAGATTCCCTGTTAATATCCATCTTCGTTTTAAATAGCTCTACAATATTTCTCCAGTTGACGTGGCAAATTTTATTTGCTCAGCTTTTGATATTGTATGATTTGCAAATGTTCACTTCACCTTTTCCCTCGCTCACACGACCACACACCAGTTTTCGCCACCAATTTCATTTGCACAAACCCACTGCTCAATGATGAAGATAATGATGATGATGATAAAGATAATTACGATGCTAATAACAATAATAACAATAATAATAACATTAATGATAATAATATTGATACAAAGTAAAAATAATAATAATACTAATGAAGTCCGACCTGTCCACTTTTGTCCATCCATATTTGTCTTTGAGGATCATATTCCCACATTCATCAATCTCACCTCATTTCCTCTCATTCTTAAGTTCAGTGTAACGAGAGTCTTACACCCACCCCATCTCCCCTCCCTTCCTCCCTTACACTTCTCCTTCTTTCCTTTTCTTCCTTACCATAAATAGTGAGATGTAGTAGCAGAGTGCAGTGGTGGTTTTAATGTGACCATCTGATTCCTGACTTAGGCTTGCCCAGCTTAGCCTAACCTAACCTCCATCTACATGCCACTTCATGGGTTTGAACTGCTGTCCTTGACTAAAACACCCTCATGAGCTAATGTAGGCTTCTTTAAGTGGTGGCTGGATTCTGCTGTTAGAAACCAGATCGTCTCGCAGTTGTTCCTACCCTAACCTCAGTCTGTAGAGCAGTGCTTTTCAAACTTTTTGCTGGAGCGGAACCCCAAGGAAACATTCCACTGGCTCGAGGAACCCCTGTGCAATAATTTAATAGTCTTATGCACACATATCTGCACAGGAGAATTTAAAATTACTGCCGATTTTAGCAGTTTTGTAACTTCTTGCGGAAACCCTGGACTGTACTGGTGGAACCCTAAGGTTCCGAGTAACCCTGGTTGAAAACCACTGCTGTAGAGCACTGGGTAGTACTGGTAGCCATAAAATGCACCTGTGTGTGTGTGTGTGCACAATAGGCAACCACACAGTTTCCATCTACCACATCCACACTATTATAATAATATCAATTACTAGCAGTATCACCCGACGTTGCTCGGGCTTGTTTTGACCCCCTTTTAGAATTGGAATTTTTGAAAAGTAAAAATTTTGCATTATGTAGCTTGTTATTCTCTTTAAGTGAACATTTTTCGGGTTGAAATACATCGAAAAATGGCGATACAGCAGTCAAAAAATCATAAAAAATAGGGACTGAAACATGTAAAAGAGATATATATAAGCAAATGTAGAGAGACAGGAAGTTAAGTCCATTTGCACTGGAAGAAACAAAGGCAAAACAAAAAAAAATTGATAATGAGAGATCAATGAAATAAGTAGCAGACAGAAATAAGTACAATGGTCAATATAATAAACTAAATTATGGCTGCAGTCCAATGAGTGAGGCCAGTAAAAGATTGTTTATGTGTGCAAATGTGTGTGCGTGCGTGTGATAGAAAAAAAATTATCTGCCGATGAACCAGGAAGCTTGTTATTCCTTTCTTAAACACAATGGTTAATTCACACATCCTGAAATACAGAGGAGGGAAAGAGAAAGAGAGAGAGAGAGAGAGAGAGAGAGAAAGAGAGAGGAGAGAGATGAAAATAACAGTACCAAAAGAATAACAACTGCAATAATTTTGTTTTTTTTGTGCATGGGGTAAGGTCTTAAAATATCCTTCATAAAGTTTATATATTTATATATATATATATATATATATATGCATGCACACACACACACATACACATGTATACACACACACACACACACACACACATATGTATGTATGAACTATGCATGTATGTATGTGTGTTCTTTCTGAGATTACATGCCAGAAAGAATATATAATCATTGGAGAATATCATCAAAGAATTATGTATTTTTCTCTGTTTTTTTTTTTTTTTCATTCTTTGGTTCTTTTGTAGGACCTTTATATACTACATACTATATCATCATCATCATCGTCGTCATTTTTTAATATTTTTTTGTTACATTATTACACATTCTGTTCTGTGTGTCTTCTATCTTCTTTGCTCTGTAACCACCGCCTTTACCGAGTGTGGGGTTTTTTCTTCCGTGTCTTTTCTTTTTTTTTTCTCCTTTCCATGTAAGCAGCAAAAGACTTGTATTTATGAAGAATGGTTGGAAACAATTGAGTAATGCAGCATAATGAGTGCAGAAAATCTTTCTCACTCTCCGTATACAAAAGGTCAGATTCCAGTATATTGCACAGTAATAATAATGATCATGATAACAATAATAATGATAATGATAATAATAAAGGGAGACAGTGGTGTCTATACTTAATATAGTTGGATATATGAGTATTTTGCATGTGGTGTGTTTGTATGTAACACACGCACACTAGCAGGCAGACAAACATGAGTATATATGTATATATTTTTTTTGTGCGCAAATCTTTCATGCCTATATATGCGTACATTTATATTTATACACACATGTATGCATACAAGTGTGTGTGTAAATAAGCAGATGTGTGTATATTATATATGTGTGTTTGTATATCATATATATATAATATATATATATATATATATATACGTGTATATATGTGTGTGTATGTATATATATGCATATGTATATGTATGTATATATATGTCTATATGCATGTGTATATGTGTGTATATATATATGTATGTGTGTGTATGTGTGTGTATGTGTATATATATACATATATATATATATGTATGTGTGTGTGTATGTGTATATATATATACTATATATATATATATGTATGTACATGTGTGTGTGTGTCTGTGTGTGTATATATATATATATATATATGTATACACACATGTCTGTGTGCATGTGTGTGTGTGTGTCTATGCACGTTTCTGTGAGTGCATATGATGAAAATATATACCAAGAACATGAATTCTTCTTTTCTTATTGTTCCATAATTGGGTGGCATAGAAAATAAAAAAAAAGCAAAAATAAATCACAATCATACACGGAGACAAAAAAAAATCATCATAATGTTCGACCAATTGTGTGTGTGTGTGTGTGTGCACACCTGAGTGTGCGTGTGCATCCGAGAGAGGGAGTGAGTGAGTGAGTGAATGCGTGTTTGTGTGAGAATGTACATTGCAAGCAACATCTTACTATATTTAGAGAACCACTAATTTACGTGCCTGTCTGTGGTTTTGGAACACACACACACACACACACAATAACAACCACCAAATACAAAACAAAAAACACATTTGTATGGTACTGAAGCATGTCTTCTTACAAGAAGATACTTCTTTTTGTTTTGTTTCTGTTTGTTTTTTTTTGTTTTTTTTTTTGCTAAGATGCTGATAGGAAAAAGAAGGTGGGTTGTTTCGAGGGTGTTAATCAAAACCACAAAAAGAAAAAGAAAAAAAAAATACAAAGGAGAGACAAAAATGCTAAAGGTGAATAAGTTTTAGGTAGATTGTGTGAACCTGTTGAACAAGGTTATTCTGACAATTCTCTCTAAACCACCTCATCTTGCGATATATTACATTACATAAGTACCTTAGCTGTCTGGCCTTCAATCGGATATAGATGGCAAGATGTAACTGACTGGTGTAGATTTTACCAATATATATATATACATACATGCTATTGTATCTCACCAGCCAACCACCATATCTGTATTAGAATCAAACAGATATACATGCAACATAAGTGACTGGTGTTGGACTATGTTGGAAAGACTCGTATTATTTAGTAGAATCGATAAAAAAAAAAAAAAAAAAAACACAATGAACTTGTCGTGGGGAATGGAAAATCCAACGTTTCAGACAGATTCCCTCTTCAGGTAACAATTGACAGGAAAAGGTAAAATTCTGCAGTCTCTCATTAACTTCTCTCCTGTGAACTGTTCCCGGAAGAAACTGGATTTTTTCACTTCCCACAGCAAATTCACTAGAACTCTTTCTATCAGTTTTACTATAGGCATAGGAGTGGCTGTGTGGTAAGTAGCTTGCTTACGAACCACATAGTTCCGAGTTCAGTCCCTCTGCGTGGCTCCTTGGGCAAGTGTCTTCTACTATAACCTCGGGCCGACCAAAGCCTTGTGAGTGGATTTGGTAGACGGAAACTGAAAGAAGCCTGTCGTATATATATAATTATGTGTGTATATATGTTTATGTGTCTGTGTTTGTTCTCCCAACATCGATTGACAAGCGATGCCGGTGTGTTTACGTCCCTGTAACTTAGCGGTTCGGCAAAAGAGAGCGATAGATTAATTACTAGGCTTACAAAGAATAAGTCCTGGGGTCGATTTGCTCGACTAAAGGCGGTGCTCCAGCATGGCCTCAGTCAAATGACTGAAACAAATTAAAAGAGTATATATATATATGTATATATATATATATATATGTGATTGTGACCTCCTTCGGTCATGAATGACCATGGAATTGCACCTAGAAAGTTACCCTCCGAGGTACAAGTCTGGGCAATGTTGTTTATGGAAGACCAGCAGTCGCCCATACATACCAGCCTCTCCTCTCCACACCACCAGTGTTATCCAAGGGGAAGGCAAAGGGGCCGATGCAGCTTGGCACTAGTGATGTCGCAACTCATTTATTAATGTGCAAGTGGCTGAGCACTCCACAGACACGTGTACCCTTAACATAGTTCTTGGGGAGATTCAGCGTGACACAGAGTGTGACAAGGCCGGCCCTTTGAAATACAGGTACAACAGAAACAGGAAGTAAGAGTGAGAGAAAGTTGTGGTGAAAGAGTACAGCAGGGATCACCACCCCCTGCCTGAGCCTCGTGGAGCTTTAGGTGTTTTCGCTCACTCACAATGCTCGGTCTGGGAATCGAAACCGCGATCCTACGACTGCAAGTCCACTGCCCTAACCACTGGGCATACATATATATCATGAAAGTGTCATAAGTCCAAAACGTTGCTTTTTCAGGAAATGAAAAAATAGTTTCACCATTCCATTTCTTTTTACGTTATCAACAGTTTCAGCTTAACAATAATTCTTTGTTGGGTGCATAAAATCGTAACTCCATGCATGTATGATATTTTCAGTTAGAAATATTCTTACAAAACTGTCGTATGTGGGGCTTATTATACTATTGAAAAATGCTGAACTGTTGTACTACACTTTGACAATTTTCGTATCTTGGCATCTGAAGCAGCTGGAGATACGATAGTTTTACCAAAAGAACTGGCTATTGGAAGCAAAATGAAATATTCAGAAAAAATGAATTTAGCCAAATTTAGACATATGACAATTTAACATAAAAGCAATGATTGATATATATATATATATATATATATATGTGTGTGTGTGTGTGTGTATATATATGTATCCTCAAAATAATCGCTGAAATCTGCACTGTTCATGTTATTGTAGAGATAAAAAAAAATTAATTTTCCATCTCTGTACATTTATAATTATGTTAATATAAGTTATTGATGTAGACTACATATAGAAGAGTACTGCATCATTTTAACTGATGGGGTATCAGTTTTATATATATATATATATATATATATATTGTTTTCAGATTTGGTTTGCAAGATTCTTTATATGAGTTTGTGTGTTGAAGCATATACTGTTGCGTCTGGGGAGAGTCATTTTCTTTTTGTGCTTTATAATTTAACACACTCACCAGTAAAATTTCCACTTAAAACTATTGAAAAGGTTGCAAGACGCAACAAAAATTTTAGGAAAACGAAAATAAGAAATAAGTGGAAATTTTACCGGTGAGTGTGTTATATTATAAGGCACAAATAGAAAATGACTCTCCCCAGACACAACTATATATATATATAATATATTAATAAATAAAACATATGCATATATATATACATATATGTACGTACCTACCTCTACATGCATATATACACGCATATATGAGTACAGGACACCAAAAAAACGTTGAACACAATGAGAAACGAAAACATAGACACAAACCCAAGGAACTGGACATTTTTCTTAAACAACAAAATAAAAATAGAGTACAGGACAAATAACACAAGGAAAAAACCCCTTCTTCAGTCGCCATGGTTTCATCTACTCTACATTTCGAAGGTGAAGGCGAGACATACACACACACACACATATATATACAAGGGAGTGCTGAAAAGTTCCTGGTTTTAAGGGTATTGCAAAGGGCCTGGTTGGAACCCCAACCTTCTGAGTTTTTTTACAGGGATTAGAAAAACTTAGGACTACTGCAATATGTGTGTCAATCTGAGAAGGGGAGTCTTTTGAATAAAATCCTAATTAACTGATCCTCCTGTATTTTCTGTTACCTGAAGCCAGGAACTTCTCAGCTCCCACCTTGAATATATGATAATCTGAAGACTGTTACATGGCTAAGTCAAGTGAATATAATATCTGATTTCTTTGTAAATTCTAATGTTATCTTTGAGTGAGTGAGTGCTATTTGATGAATAAAGGATACAAAGGAGAATTAGTTGTAACATAATCAGAAAATTTCACTAATTTAGAATCAAATGTGTAAATATTTAATAATAAGCCAAAAACTGCCTGGAAGGCAGCATTTCTGCTAATGCAGAGAATGAATAGACACATTTTAATGTGTGCATATTATTCCTTGGAATTTTTTTTCTTAAATACAATTATGTTTTTTTTTTTTGTTTTTTTTTACCTATTTTTCAGAGATGTGTATATTCTCTTTGTAGAGCAGTTTCATTTAACATCTAATTTCAGTCCATCTGTCACCAATGATTCTATCACTGATATTTTGAGCTGAATTGATTTCCAAGTTGAATTTGTTGTACATTGTATGACATCTAGAAGATTCTATGAATGTTGAGCTTGTAAAACGTTCTTATTTGAGATATTAGCATGAATTTAGAGACACCATAATGTAGAAAATTATTTTTATAATCATAGGCGCAGGAGTGGCTGTGTGGTAAGTAGTTTGTTTACCAACCACATGGTTCCAGGTTCAGTCCCACTGCGTGGCACCTTGGGCAAGTGTCTTCTACTATAGCCTCGGGCCGACTAAAGCCTTGTGAGTGGATTTGGTAGACAGAAACTGAAAGAAGCCCGTCGTATATATGTATATATATATATATATATGTGCGTGTGTGTTTGAGTGTCTGTGTTTGTCCCCCTAGCATTGCTTGACAACCGATGCTGGTGTGTTTATGTCCCCATCACTTAGCGGTCCGACAAAAGAGACCGATAGAATAAGTACTGGGCTTACAAAGAATAAGTCCCGGGTCAAGTTGCTCGATTAAAGGTGGTGCTCCAGCATGGCCGCAGTCAAATGACTGAAACAAGTAAAAGAGTAAAAGAGAGAGAGTATCCTGTGAATGTTGTTCGACTTGTTTTTTACTGCAGCGTTCATATATTACATAGTTTGTAAGAAGCCGAGCAAACTCGCAGTCGTAGCAGATACTGGTGTCACACAAATGGCAACCGTGCCGGTGGCATGTAAAAGCACCCATTACACTCTCAAAGTGGTTGGTGTTAAGAAGGGCATCCAGCCATAGAAAACCATGCCAAATCAAACTGGAGTCCAGTACGACCTTCCAGCTTACCAGCTCCAGTCAAACTGTCCAACCCCTGCCAGCATGGGCAACAGGCATTAAATGATGATGATGATGATGTATAGGCGCAGGAGTGGCTGTGTGGTAAGTAGCTTGCTAACCAACCACATGGTTCCGGGTTCAGTCCCACTGCGTGACATCTTGGGCAAGTGTCTTCTACTATAGCCCCGGGCTGACCAATGCCTTGTGAGTGGATTTGGTAGACGGAAACTGAAAGAAGCCTGACGTATATGTGTATATATATATATATATGTATGTGTGTGTGTGTGTGTCTGTGTTTGTCCCCCTAGGGGGACAAACACAGACACACTAGCACACACACATACACACACACATATATATATATACATACGACAGGCTTCTTTTCAGTTTCTGTCTACCAAATCCACTCACAAGGCATTGGTCGGCCCGGGGCTATAGCAGAAGACACTTGCCCAAGATGTCACGCAGTGGGACTGAACCGGAACCATGTGGTTGGTTAGCAAGCTACTTACCACACAGCCACTCCTGCTTACACAAGTATTCACAAACACACATCCATGCCTATATTTGCACATTCATTCATTTCACATCCATTTTGCTATGATGGCAGAAGTTTCATGTGTACTTGTATGAGACAGTATTTTATCATTGGACGCTCTTCGTGTCACTAACCCATACCTGTTTGTCAAGGGTTTTTTTTTATTCCACACAATATAGGCACAGGAGTGGCTGTGTGGTAAGTAGCTTGCTAACCAACCACATGGTTCCGGGTTCAGTCCCACTGTGTGGCACCTTGGGCAAGTGTCTTCTGCTATAGCCCCGGGCCAACCGATGCCTTGTGAGTGGATTTGGTAGACGGAAACTGAAAGAAGCCTGTCATATATATGTATATATATATATATATATATATGTGTGTGTGTGTGTGTGTGTGTGTGTGTGTCTGTGTTTGTCCCCCTAGCATTGCTTGACAACCGATGCTGGTGTGTTTACATCCCCGTCACTTAGCGGTTCGGCAAAAGAGACCGATGGAATAAGTACTGGGCTTACAAAGAATAAGTCCCGGGGTCGATTTGCTCGACTAAAGGTGGTGCTCCAGCATGGCCGCAGTCAAATGACTGAAACAAGAGTAAAAGAGTAACATTGAAAGCACAGTGCTACAGAATAGTATATTCATTAGAAACACAAACATGCAAATTGGAAGAAATGACATCATGTGTCATGCTGCGACTCACTTTGAACTACAGGTACTATTCATTTTTTGCCAGCTTAGTGGACTGGAGCACCATGGAATAAAGTATCTTGGTCAAGGACATGATGCATCACCAGGAGTTGAACTTGCAGCTTTATGATCATGACCTGAATACCCTAACCACTAAGCCACGCGCTTTCACTGATCCAGTTATAATCTAAGACTAAAGATGTTCCATTTCTGATCTTTAATCCAGACATCATATCTTGACCAACAAACATAAAATTATGGTTGCAGAAGAGTGTTTTGGTTGAAGCAAGAAAGCAATTTTTTAATTGTTCTTTTATGCTTTATTATTTACTAGCAGTATCGCCCAGCATTGCTCGGGTGTGTAAGGGAAATAACTATATAAGCATTTTTAGAGAGTTACTTTCCTTATATAAACCGAGCAAAAAATGCATTAAAACTGCGAAAAAATGATGGTAAACTTTTTTATCATCGTAGACGCGCGCTAATACTCAGAAGGGCTCAATATGAATCATGACTATAAGATACCCGCTTTAGGTTAAACTGCACCGCAAAATGTGGGAGTAGTTAGGAATCTAAATCGGAGTAGACAGACTCTCACACACACAACTTCAGTTTTATATATAAAGATTTGTTTCAGTCATTGGACTGAAGCCATGCTGGAGCACTACTTTGAAAGATATTAGTTAAAACAAATCAACCACTATACTTAGGTTTTTTTTTTCATTTAAATCTGGTTCTTTCTATTGGTCTCTTTTGCTGAACTAATTTACTGGGATGTAAACAAACCAAAGCTGGTTGTCAAGCAGTGTGGAGGAGAGAGTACAAATATACACACACAACAGACGTCTGTCTACCAAATTCCCTCACAAGACATTGGTTGACTCAGGTTTGTACAAGACACTAGCCCATTGGTGCTATGCAGTGATAGCTACATGGCTGAAAAACGAACTTCTTAATCACATAGCCATGTCTCTCTCACTTGATGTGTGTGTGTGTTACGCACATAGCATATTTACGTATATATATTTCTTTACAAACCACAAGGGGCTAAACATAGAGGGGACAAACAAGGACAGACAAAGGGATCAAGTCGATTACATCGACCCCCAGTGCGAAACTGGTACTTTATTTATCGACCCCGGAAGGATGAAAGGCAAAGTCTACCTCGGCGGAATTTGAACTCAGAACGTAACGTCAGACGAAATCCCGCTAAGCATTTCGCCTGGCGTGCTAAAGTTTCTGCCAGCTCGCCGCCTTATTTATGTATATATGTGTGTAAAGCATTGGACCTGGTGCCACATAAAAAGCACCCAGTACACAGTAAACTGGTTGGTGTTAGGAAGGGCATCCAGCCATAGAAATCATGCCAAAATGAATAATGGAGCCTGGTGCACCTGGTAAACCATCCAACCCATTCCAGTATCGAAAACAGACATGTAATGATGATGATATATGTTATGCATGTATGCATATATATGTATATTTGTGTGTGTGTGTGTGTGTGTGTGTGTGTGTGTGTGTGTGCATGTGTATTTATTATTATCCCCTACTAATCCTAGCCTGACCTTTATTATTCTCTCTTTGTGATAACATTAAAACTACACATTATCTCTCTCTTCCTTTTCTCTCTTTTCTGAGCCTTTAGGTGTCACACAATGAAAATATGAACAAAAACAAAACAAAAATCAAATAAAAAATAAAAGACAATAAAACCATTTTTTTTTTAAATCAAGCAAACATTAGCCATTTATAATGAAGACACCACATAAAACTAATAAATATACAAACAAACAAAAAAAAATTAAGAAATAAAATGAAATGAAAAAATCTGTCAATACAAACTTCTAATAATAACCTATTGATAATTTATTTATTTTTTTTATTGACATATTTTTTTTGCTTTTTAAAGGATTTGTTTTGTATTAATTCTTCTTTATGAAATCTAATATAATTTGTCTCTTGATATAAAAATAATAATAACAAAGTATTAAATGAAATGATTTTAAAAAATGTTTTCAAATAGTCGTTTTACCGTCCTTCCCCTCCCACCGTGTACATGCACAGACAAGTCATGTAATGGCTGTAAAATTTATAATCTTTGAAGAACTAATTTGTGACAAATTATAATTATTTCCATGAAGACATTACTTTGATGCGTGAACAATGTTGATTTAAGCAGAATTTTGGCCACGTGTGTTTGTGTGCATTTATGTCTGAAAATGTGTGAAGAAAACAAAAAATGTTCAAGAATTTTTTTTTTTCGTTATCAAATCCAAAATGAAGCCAAATGTCCTGTATGGAATGGTGTGGCAAACACTAGGCTTTTGGAAAACCCAAGTAGCAATAACCACATATCTTATTCCATTTAATAGCTGTTTCAATTATTGCCACAGTTATTAGGGTTCTTTAGACTACCTGCATGGAACTCTGAGTTAGAGTCTGAATCACTGACTCTAAGCTTTTAGAGAACTGGGGTAGCAAGCAAAGACTTGATACCCTCTCATCTACAATTTTCTCACTGAAACTGGGTGGTTGATGCTAAAAGGTTGGTTAATCATGACACCAGCACCTGTTCTGGCACTCATCATCATCATCATCACTGTTTAGCGTCCGCTTTCCATGCTAGCATGGGTTGGACGGTTCAACTGGGGTCTGGGAAGCCAGAAGGCTGCACCAGGCCCAGTTTGATCTGGCAATGTTTCTACGGCTGGATGCCCTTCCTAGCGCCAACCACTCCATGAGTGTAGTGGGTGCTTTTTACGTGCCACCGGCACAGGTACCAAACGAGTCTGGCAAACGGCCATGATCGGATGGTGCTTTTTATGTGCCACTGGCACGGGGGCCAGGTGAGGCTGGCAATGGCCATGAACGGATGGTGCTTTTTATGTGCCACTGGCACGGGTGAATTGCTGCTACTTCTAGCAGTCGAGTGTCCATCATTGACAGGACCAAATAATGTTGAAATCACATGATCTGGTGGTTTCAGAGGTAGCATGGATTTATCTCCCCACTTGGTAAATAACAAGAGAGCATTTTGCACCCAAAAGTCAATATGAGAGTTTTTCTCGTGGTAGCTACAGCAGTATAGCTTGTTCTTATAGAACATCCAGATTTAAGAAGGAATAAATATTACCTCTCAATATTAACACTGCTTCTGCTGCTAACATATATAAATTCAGTTCTTTATCATACCATAGCTATTTTAATAACAGTCAACGGTCTTGGAGGAAACTACATAAAGCCATGTGGCAGGCACTGAAACATATGTCCTAAGTCTTTGGAGTACAGAAGTAGAAACCATAAATTTAATTCCCTGTTCTAGCCATTTTATTTAGAGTCACTACCAGTAAGGGTTTAGAGAAAAGCACAGAAAAGCAGACTTAACACTTTGCCTACCAAATCCATTTCGTACCATGATTCCAGGTTCACTTCCACTGCATGGTACCTTGAGCAAGTGTTTTCTACTATAGCCTCAGGCCAACCAAAGCCTTCTGAGTGAATTTGGTAGACAGAAACTGAAAGATACCCATTGTAAGCCCACATACACACATATATATATATATACCTTTATATATATATATACCTATATATATATATTTGCGAAATCACAGGTGATCTGGAACTAAATTCTGTTTTTAAATGTCTTGCTTCGAGAGCTGCATTCGGTACGATTCGTTTATTTTTGGTAGTAATGACTTTGAAAGTCCCTCCTAGCGTGTGGCATTTATGTGTAATAATGCCCTCTATATAATATATATATATACCTGTGTATGTCTTTGTGTGTTTGTCCACCTCCACTACTTGATAACCGGTGTTGGTGTGTTTATGTCCCCATTACTGAGTTGTTCAGTAAAGATAGGATAAGTACCAGGCTAAAAAAGTACTGGGATCGATTAATTCGACGAAATATTCTTCAAGGCAATGCTCCAGCTTGGCCACAGTCTAATGACTGAAACAAGTCAAAAATAAAAGATACTTATGTTCTAGTTCACTATATAAACTACCACACTGACTCACAGCATGAGTATTACTGGTGACTCTACCACTACAGAACAAATATAGTCATTCAGTACTGCTGGAACCATCAGTGATATACATGGTAAACAAAGAAAATATTTCTTAGTTTGGGTGTTTTACTGACAGTCACCAGCACTAAGAGTCTTGGAGAAAAGCTGTATGGAAATATGATGCAGGCATTGAAACAGGAGCAAAGCTATCGGGGATCCAAAGCTGCTCTAAGAAACACAAATTTAATTTCCGGCCAAGGCTGGAATAGGAAAAAGTTACATAGAATTTTGTAGCAAGCATGGAATTACAGGTTATAAGTTCTTGACAAACTAAGACAGCCCCTTGTTATAGCCATTTCAATCACATCCATTGTCACTTAAGTTCTCTGGAAAAGCTGCATATGTGACAGACACTGAAAGATAGGTGCACAGATTTCAGAGAGAAGCAAACACATGTTTGGTTTCTTTTTATAGCTGTTTTCATTACGGCTTGTTCTCTGAAACGTTACATGGAACTACACAGATGCTAAGCTTTCAGAAAAGTGAGGCAGCAACAAACCCAAAATTGATTAAACATAATACAAGTCTTGCTAACACAGAACACCAACTTCATTGCAATTTGTTTGATTATATGTGTGTGTGTGACTGTCTGTGTGCACATGGATGCATGTGTGCATGCATGTGTGAAGGCACATGGTATAGTGGTTAGGGCAGCGAGCTGGCAGAAGCGTTAGCATGCCGGGCGAAATGTGTAGCTGTATTTCGTCTGCCGCTACGTTCTAAGTTCAAATTCCACCGAGGTCTACTTTGCCTTTCATCCTTTCGGGGTCGATAAATTAAGTACCAGTTATGCACTGGGGTCGATACAATCGACTTAATCCGTTTGTCTGTCTTTGTTTGTCCCCTCTGTGTTTAGCCCCTTGTGGGTAGTAAAGAAATAGGTATAGTGGTTAGGGTGCTGCCTGAGATCAGGATTTCAATTCCCAAGCATTGCATTGTGTTCTTGAGCAAAATACTTCATTTCACATTGCTCTGCAATCATTTCATCATCTGACATGTGGCACATGTTACACCTGCATAGGTAATATCAATTTGATGGAGGGAGTGAACTTATGCGAGCACAAAAATTTGATCATTATAAACGAATCGTCTGTGTGGTTGTTCACCAAGAAATTGCTGAACCCTCATATGGCATCTAGCGATGGGAGAGTCCATTATATATATATATATATACTCTTTACTCTTTTACTTGTTTCAGTCATTTGACTGTGGCCATGCTGGAGCACCGCCTTAATCGAGCACTCGACCCCCCGGGACTTATTCTTTTTGTAAGCCCAGTACTTATTCTATTGGTCTCTTTCCTAACCGCGACGGGACTCTCATGGTATGTAGCCGT
>NW_021825847.1:12500-13981 GCF_006345805.1 Octopus sinensis | reverse complement strand
CATTTCGGTTTCTTAACTTTAGTCCTTTTAATGGAAATTCTTCACCTAAACCATTTGTAATTTACCCTTAATGGCTTATATGTGGGCTAATTATGTAGACAGACTTATTAAGCATCGACTGACATGAAAGGGAAAAACACGATTAATAGATTAGGAGTTGTATCACATCTGAAAGCCCAAGTTCTCCTTTCTCTGGGTTGATTATATTGCCTTCTATTGCTCTCTCTCTCTCTCTCACTTCTCCTCTTTCACTCCTCTCTCTCTTTCTCTCACTTATCCACTCTCACTCTATTTCCCTTTCTCACTTATCCTCTTTCACTCTCTCTCTCACGTATCCTCTCTCACTCTCTCTCATTCACTTCTCCTCTTTCACTCTCTCTCTCTCACTTCTCTTTCACTCTCTCTCTCTCTTTCTCACTTCTCGTTCACTCTGTCACTTATCCTCTTTCACTCTCTCTTTCTCACTTATCCTCTTTCACTCTCTCTCTCTCACTCTCTTTCTCTCTCTCACTTATCCTCTTTCACTCTCTCTCTCACTTATCCTCTCTCTCTTTCTCTGTTACTCTCTGTCTCTCTGCTTCTTTCTCTGTCTCTGTCTCTGTCTCTGTCTCTCTCTCTTCCATTCACTCACTCTCTCAAACCAGCTGACTCTCTAAATTTATCGATTTGTTTATTCGTTCTCTACTTCTTACCTTTTACTTCTGCTTAGAATATTTTTTCTTTCTTCTACCGCCACCCACCCCCACACCACACACACTCTCTCTCTCTCACACACACTGTCATAGACACATACATCGAGCTACAACTATGCATCCATCACACCTGCGAACGAACAAACACTTTGGCTGTTCTGTTTTCATATAAATAGTCGTGTTTGAAAAGGAAGATAACAACTTCTAAGACCTTCCTTCTTCTCTCCACCTCGTCTTAGAACTAATACCTATACGTATGTGTGTGTGTGTGTGTGTGTGTGTGTGTGTGTGTGTGTGTGTGTGTGTGTGTGTAAGTGTTGTTGTGTGTGTGTGTGTGCATAAGCGCTCATTTGCATTTGTCAACTCGAGCTATAGAAAGGACACTTTCTCAAGGTAACTCACAATGGATCCAACCCAAAACTACGTGAAAGCAAAGCAATCGTCTTAACTACACGGCTTTGCTTGTGTGTATGTTTGTATGTGCGTGTGCGCATGCACTAATAAGCTAAGTAAAATTGACTATTTCCCATAACAACAGAGAGACAGAGACTCAAGAATGGGTGAATAATGGACAGGATATGGACAGAATGTATGACTAGCTAGTTGTTTGTCGCCCTCACAAAGCATACAGGTTTTACTCCTGAGTCAGCAGAAATACAAATACACGGGCGATGAAAGATGAAAGCGGTAGATGGTTACTGATTGGAATAACAATATCATTCCTTACAAATTAGAAAATTACTGCTTCTACAATATATTTCTTTACAGCCCACAATGGGCTAAACATAG
>NW_021825846.1:0-14283 GCF_006345805.1 Octopus sinensis | reverse complement strand
TTGTGATGTTTGTATTTTTCACGTTTTTCTTCCATCTTTCCATAACTTCCAGCCAACATTATGATGTGGTGGCTTTGATGCTGGTCGAGGTTAGTTAACAAATGCATATTATATACACTCTCTCGTCTTTGATTGATCTGTTAAATATTGATATCATTAAGGTACCAGTGAAATAATGGGGGTAGGTTTAATCACCTGTATACTCTTTTACTTGTTTCAGTCATTTGACTGTGGCCATGCTGGAGCACCACCTTTAGTCGAACAAATCGACCCCAGGATTTATTCTTTGTAAGCCTAGTACTTATTCTATCGGTCTCTTTTGCTGAACCACTTAGTCGATTTGTTCGACTAGAAGTGGTGCTCCAGCATGGCCACAGTCAAATGACTGAAACAAGTAAAAGAGTATACAGGTGATTAAACCTACCCCCATTATTTCACTGGTACCTTAATGATATCAATATTTAACAGATCAATCAAAGACTAGAGAGTGTATATAATATGCCTTTGTTAACTAACCTCGGCCAGCATCAAAGCCACCACATCATAATGTTGGCTGGAAGTTATGGAAAGAGGGAAGAAAAACGTGAAAAATACAAACATCACAATGAGAGATAATTAATAGTTATAGCAAAGAAAACGAAACTCAACCAGTAACTCCCAATACGGAGAGAATTTATGTTTTGAAGGACACCTAATTGGGGCCCCACTATTTTTACTGCATTTTAAAATAATACATGGCATTGGTGTCAATGACGATAAATTTCATACCATGAATGCCCAGGGTATCAAGGAGGTTCATTTCTTTTCACTCTAGGCACAAGGCCCGAAATTTTGAGCCCTGTCGAGCAGATCACCTCAGTGTGCAATGACTTCATTTATCGATCCCAAGAGGATGAATTCCGGGTCGATTGGCGGAATTTGAACTCAAACATCAAGTGTTTTCTACTATAGCCTCAGGCTGACCAAAGCCGTGTGAGTGGATTTGGAAGACGGAAACTGAAAGAAGCCCGTTGTATATATGTGTGTGTGCGTGCGTGTGTGTTTGTCCTCCCCACCTCCCAACATCGCTTGACAACCGATGCTGGTGTGTTTACATCCCCATAACTTAGTGGTTCGGCAGCAAAAGAGACCGATAGAATAAGTACTAGGCTTAAAAAGAATTAGTCTTGGGGTCGATTTGCTCGACTAAAGGATTAAACCTACCCCCATTATTTCACTGGTACCTTAATGATATTAATATTTAACAGATCAATCAAAGACTAGAGAGTGTATATAATATGCATTTGTTAACTTACCTCGGCCAGCATCAAAGCCACCACATCATAATTTTGGCTGGAAGTTATGGAAAGAGGGAAGAAAAACGTGAAAAATACAAACATCACAATGATAGAGATAATTAATAGTTATTAGGTCATTAGAGAAAACAAATGTAATTAAGTCAACATAGGCGCAGGAGTGGCTGTGCGGTAAGTAGCTTGCTAACTAATCACATGGTTCCGGGTTCAGTCCCACTGCGTGGCATCTTGGGCAAGTGTCTTCTGCTATAGCCCCAGGCCGACCAATGCTTTGTGAGTGGATTTGGTAGATGGAAACTGAAAGAAGCCTGTCGTATATATGTATATATATATATGTGTGGTGTGTGTGTGTGTTTGTGTGTCTGTGTTTGTCCCCCCACCATTGCTTGACAACCGATGCTGGTGTCTTTACGTCCCCGTAACTTAGCGGTTCGGCAAAAAGAGACCGATAGAATAAGTACTGGGCTTACAAAGAATAAGTCCCGGGGTCGAGTTGCTCGATTAAAGGCGGTGCTCCAGCATGGCCGCAGTCAAAATGACTGAAACAAGTAAAGAGAAAGAAAAAGAAGAAAAAATATATTTATTCACTACACACTCTACACAGTACAAAAATGATATATACACACCTGAGTAAACACAGAAATGTATATATGGTACAATGAACAACAGTTATATAAACATGAAATTTAGGAGAGAAAGAAGGGCTATAGATAGTTGTATGGACCCCATTACATGACTGGTATTGCATTTTATCAACCTTGCAAAGATGGAAGGACAAGTCGATCTTGGCAGGATTTGAACTCAGAACATAAAGAGTCATAAATAAATACCACAAGGTATTTTGTCCAACAGTAATAAGACACAAGAAACAGAGTGGAGAGGGAGAACAGTTTATTGCATAAACCCCTGGATATTACTGGTACAGATTATAATGACCCCAGAGTGGTAATAGATACTCTGGCAAGATTTGAACATGGAACATAAAGAAACAAATGTAAATACTGAAAGGGGGTGATTCTGTATTTAGCCCAGGGTCAGAGGAAAAAGGGAAATTACAAGAGCGAGAGAGAGAGAGAAGGCGGAAGTTTTACATGCGATGAACAGAAGAAAAGGGAGGGTTTGAACCTGTAACGTTGAGGTAACGGAGAATGAGATGACCAGTCAGGCAAGAACAACGACAAAAATTATGGTGATGATTAATTAAAGTAGAATCAAAATCAAATTCGATGACTGGCATCCGTGCTAGCGGGGTGCAAAGAGCACCATACGAGTGTGATCGTTGACAGAGCAGCTAACTGGCTTCCGTGCCAGTGGCACATAAAAGGCACCATTCGAGTGTGATCGTTACCAGCGTCGCCTTACTGGCACCTGTACCGGTGGCATGTGTAAAAAGATTCGAGTGAGGTCGTTCCTGACTGGCCCCCATGCCAGTGGAACGTAAAAGCACCCACTACACTCTCGGAGTGGTTGGCGTTAGGAAGGGCATCCAGCTGTAGAAACTCTGCCAGATCAAGATTGTTGCCTGGTGCAGCGATCTGGTTCGCCAGTCCTCAGTCAAATTGTCCAACCCATGCTAGCATGGAAAGCGGACGTTAAACGATGATGATGAAGAAGATTACAGTGACATTACAGTGTGAAAGAGGGAAGAACGACAACAACCCCATGGTGGGATTATGGCATGAATGACTCATTGAAAAAATGCGACAAACATTATTGAAAGTGCAAAAGAAACAGATTTGGATATTCCAGAATCGAAAGGGACTTACTTTCAAACAGCCAAATGTAAGGGTGTGTCACCATATTTGTCCCCGATATTGGCATTAATGCCAATGTGAATTAACAACAGGCCAACTGTGTCTGTGTAACCAGAACTACAGGTGTAGTGTAAGGAGTTATCTCGTTGGTTCACCCGAAGAAAAGAAGAAAAAAAATAGTAAAAATGGTGTTGGAAGGGGAGGAGAAAAATTAAAAGAAAAAAAGAACACAGAAAAAGATAAGAAAAAGAATCTAATTCATTAACCCTTTCGTTACCAACATGGCTGAAACCGCCTCTGGCTCTGTAGTACAAATGTCTTGTTTTCATACATTCTGAATTAAAATCTTCCACCAAATCTTAGTCACAATTTATGTTCCTAATACTATCTTAATGATAACTAAGTTATTTTACTAAATTCTTTGTTATATTTAAAATTAATTGAAAGAAACACAGAACATCTCAACAGAAATATGGTAACGAAAGGCTTAAAGGGGTGGAATGATTGGGGCAGGGAGTAATTAAATGGAATTTATACTGTATTTACACATACGTGTATACACACACACACATAATATATATATATATATATATATATATATGTATATATATATGTGTGTATGTGTGTGGAGGCGCAATGGCCCAGTGGTTAGGCCAGCAGACTTGCAGTCGTAGGATCGCTGCTTTGATTCCCAGTCTTGAAATGGATAACTACTTACCTTATCCACACATACACATCATCAACATCATCGTTTAACGTCCGTTTTCCATGCTAGCATGGGTTGAACGGTTCAACTGGTGTCTGGGAAGCCAGGAAGCTGCACCTGGCTCCAATCTTGATCTGGCAGAGTTTCTACTGCTGGATGCCCTTCCTAACGCCAACCACTCCATGAGTGTAGTGAGTGCATTTTACGTGCCACGGGCACAGGTGCCAGGGGTGTGAATATTTGAATCACTGATTCACTTTTGTTACTGATCCAACCTTTACTGCCTGGCTTCAGCCAAACTCAGGTACACATTCTTCCTATTTCATATGCACATAACTTCTTATAAAATTTCCCCACAGCCCCTACACATTGGTAGTACTTACCTCTTTGAGAAGCCCAGCTCTATATTCCTGCAGACAATATCCCATCTACTGACTACCATCGTTTCCTTCTAACTTCCAATATTTCAATTTTGAAGTAAAAAGCTACCAAGAACCATCATCTTTGTCCTTTTGGGTATCTTTCTCTAGTACAGTTTTATAAAGCCAGATCAAGTTGGGGCTTGATTCCTATGTGACACACCAGTATTTTCGTATGTTTGATAAATTCTGCAAAAGAATTGCTGTGGCCCTTGGCATCAATAAAACCTTCGACTGTTTGTAGCAAAAGGACTTTTTGACAAAGTCACCATCCATCTACTAACTCCATCTTTCCCTCATCTCTTGAGTTGAATATTTTCTGCCAGAATACCCCATTGCAGTGTGTGAGGATGGGTTTCTCTCTCACTCACATTCTCTTAATTCTAGCATGCTTCAAGGTTTGGTTAAATCTCTCTCTCTATAAAGCTGAAGTTGTCTGTGTGTGGCAGGTTTGGTAGCCTTCAACTAACACTATCTCCTCCGAGACCCTGAGGCGCAAGTTGACCTAAATTGAGAGTATGATAGAAGAAGGCTTGCTCTTCCTTCCGTAGAAGAAAAAAATTCAAATCAGACCATGTTAAGACCAAAAATTGTTTACATCAAAAAGCTGCATTTTTTCTATGAAAATCCCTATTTTTAACGATTTTTTGACTGATGTGTCGCCATTGTTCGGTGTATTTCAACCAGAAAAATGTTCACTTAAAGAGAATAAAAAGCTACATAACGCAAAATTTTTACTTTTCAAAAAATTCCAATTCTAAAGGGTCAAAACAAACCTGAGCAACGCCGGGCTATACTGCTAGTATATATAAAAAGTGACAATGATGAGGATTAGAGGAAAGAGTTGAAGAAAGAAATGAAACATTATGGACAAATGTATGTGATTACTTAGGAACATTTCATATTGTGTATAAAATAAGAAACAAGCAATCAAATTTGAGAAGGAAATAAACAGAACAACTTACTTCATCTGGATGCTCAGTTATGAAGATTTTGACTGCTTCAATGTCACCATTTTTTTCATGATCTCATTGATGTCCATGTCTTTTAAATGAAAGATGTCAAAAGAGAAAATAAAACAATTTTTTTAAAAAACTCCTAAAATGAGGTAAACAACAATATACAGAAGATGATGGTTCTAAAATCTTGCATAAGATAACAAAAATATTGTAAACTTCAGTTTATCTAAACTATTATTTATAGCTGAATGTTCTTCTTGACACTAATAAGCCAAGGCACAGGAGTGGCTGTGTGGTAACGGGCTTGCTTACCAATCACATGGTTTCGGGTTCAGTCCCACTGCATGGCACATTGGGCAAGTGTCTTCTACTATAGCCTCGGGCCGACCAAAGCTTTGTGAGTGGATATGGTAGACGGAAACTGAAAGAAGCCCGTCGTATATATATATATATATATATATATATATATATACATGTATGTATGTATGTGTGTGTATATGTTTGTACGTCTGTATTTGTCCCCCAATATCGCTTGGCAACCGGTGCTGGCGTGTTTACGTCCCCGTAACTTGGCGGTTTGGCAAGAGACCGTTAGAATAAGTACTAGGCTTACAAAGAATAAGTCTTGAGGTCAATTTTCTCGACTAAAGGCGGTGCTCCAGCATGGCCGCAGTCAAATGACTGAAACCAGTAAAAGAGTAACAGTCACTGTGCTGTGTCTCTTATTTCTTTACTGCCCACAAGGGGCTAAACACAGAGGGGACAAACAAGGACAGACAAAGGGATTAAGTCGATTACATCAACCCTCAGTGCGTAACTGGTACTTTATTTATCGACCCAGAAAGGATGAAAGGCAAAGTCGACCTAGGCGGAATTTGAACTCAGAACGTAACGACAGACGAAATACCTATTTCTTTACTGCCCACAAAGGGGCTAAACACAGAGGGGACAAACAAGGACAGACAAAGGGATTAAGTCGATTACATTAACCCCCAGTGCGTAACTGGTATTTTATTTATCGAACCCGAAAGGATGAAAGGCAAAGTCGACCTCGGCGGAAATTTGAACTCAGAACGTAACGACAGACAAAATACTGCTAAGCATTTCGCCCGGCGTGCTAACGATTCTGCCAGCTTGCCACCTTGGTTAGCTACATTACTCTGCTTATTACAGTTCGATTGGTTACAGTTCAACCCTGAATGCTGGAATGTGCTCTGTTGATCACTGTACATCTTGAGCTATAAATCTGCGGATCACTTCCCAGCTGGGTGGAGACACGTTACATAAATAACAAATTGATTCTATAAACTCTTTTACTCTTTTACTCTTTTACATGTTTCAGTCATTTGACTGCGGCCATGCTGGAGCACCGCCTTTAGTCGAGCAAATCGACCCCGGGACTTATTCTTTGTAAGCCCAATACTTATTCTATCGGTCTCTTTTGCCGAACCGCTAAGTGACGGGGACGTAAACACACCAGCATCGGTTGTCAAGCAATGCTAGGGGTACAAACGCAGACACGCAAAAACATACATATATATACATATATACGACAGGCTTCTTTCAGTTTCCATCTACCAAATCCACTCACAAGGCATTGGTCGGCCCGGGGCTGTAGCAGAAGACACTTGCCCAAGATGCCACGCAGTGGGACTGAACCCGGAACCATGTGGTTGGTTAGCAAGCTACTTACCACACAGCCACTCCTGCGCCTGAAAAAGAAAAATAACAAAAGAATCAATGAAAAATAGAGTTTGTACAATAAAACCTCCTGTATTGGTCTTTGCTTTGATCTCATCTGCTTTGTTACTATTAAGATTCACTCTATCAACAAGTGGCTACTTTATATAGTTTTGCAAATATCTTTATGACTATTTCATAATTAATCAATTTCACTTATCTATCTATCTATCTATCTATCTATCTATCTATCTATCTATCTATCTATCTATCTATCTATCTATCTATCTATCTATCTCTGTCTATGGATGTGTTGTCTCATCGACTCCGAAGGTAATTCTTTATTTTGACTATTTATAGCCCAATTTTTCTGTACATTTTTGTGAATAAGTTGTGTAAGGCACCCAACTTTCATTTGAGTGCTTTTCCAAGGGAGGAATTCGCCCCTAGGAGCAGTTTCGACCCCATTTCATTTCTGTAATTTTATTCTGGACATTAGAAAATGTCTAGAAATTTTATCGTGGAACGATGGTCGCGTTCCTCTATCGACCAAATTTCTCCTAGACTGGAAACGCTAGGAGAAAAAAAAGAATTTTGCGCGCGACGTAAAATTATGAATGAATGTGCATTGAACGCTGCTACTACTGTAGTAACAGCATTGTCACCAACACCGCCACTAGCAGAACAACATAGAGACTTCTACTGTACTACCACCGCCTACCACCACCACCACCGCCACCACCACCACCACCACCGCACCTCATCCACCTCAACTACCAACAGCAACAACAATAACAATGACAGCAAAAATAAAAATTGCGCCACCATTTCGACATCTGCTGCCTCGGCTGCCTCTTCTGCCACTGACACCACCACCAACAACAAAAACAACAATAACAACAACAACAATTCCGTTCAGACCTGTTTTACTCCAACAACAAGAACTGAAGTGAATAAACAAAAATCTGTAGCCACCAAACAAATTGACAAAAGCTGCTTGAGTACAGGGATAAATTATGAAAATAATTTTCCACCCCCTTCCTACTTGCACAATCGAACCAAACACACCAATTTTACAAACTGCAGCCAACAACAACATCACCACCAGCAACAACAATAACAAAACAACAACAAATTTCGCTGAGGCGATTAAAGAAAAAAAAAACAACAATATATTTCACGGCTCAACAAATACAGGACACGAACATTACAATAACAGAATTAGATGGTATAGTGAAGATAAACATACCAGAAGACATTTTGGAAGATGAAAAAAGAAGAACAATTATTTATAAAATAGTTAACAAGAAAACAAAAAGCCCAGAGAAGGCTAACACAAGCAAAATAGAGAAGTGCTTAAAACCCATCTGGAATCACAAAGACTATGTGACATGGTGGAACAAATTTGCCCACATACAAGTTGTTTTCCACACCGAAGAGTTGGCTAGACGTTTCTCAACGCTAACTCTTCACTCAGATGAACTCCAACTTACACCAAGCTATCGGGGACAGAAAGTGACTAAGATCACTTTAAACAATGTCCCCAAAATAGCCAATAATCTATGGCTTGTAAAGGCCTTATGCGTAAAAATGACGAATTTTACTATTTTGGAGACCACGGTCACAGAGCATAAACCTGGGTGGGAAAAAAAGTAGAATTTCTTCTTCATATACATCATGAAGATAAAAAAAAATACCCACCCAGATATGTGTATCAGACGACCACAAGTTATATGTGGTCGTCGATGGCAGAAGACCACGTTGCTACATATGCGGCAGTGAGCAACACCTAAAATAAGACTGCAAATCTGCCGCAAGAAAACAACAGCAACAACAACAGCAGCCGGAAACAAAAACAAATAAACAAGGTTTACTACCCACACCACGTTTTGCAGGAACAAACCTCACCAACCAAACAACCACACCAACTGCAGCACCAAGAACAGAAGCAGCATCACCAAAAACAACAACCAAGAATACACCAACTCCCAAACCAAGGACATCTGCCAAAAAGACACTCAGCAAAAATGAAGAAACAATTACAACTCCAAATCCCCACAAAATTGAGACCCCAAACAACACAACAATACCTACAATCACTCAAACACAAAATACCCAAACCCCCCTCCAAAACGCATACACCACAACCAACACTCACCAACCAACCACCAACAACAAAATCAACACAGTCGACAATAGACCCCAATACTTTCCCTCTTCCAGACTCCGATTCGTCTGATCTGTCATTAGACGAAGAAGACACGGAAGATTGGCAAATAGCCACAGGGGGAAGAAGAAAGGGGAAAAAAAAGAAAAGAAAAAATAACAAACAAAGCGGGAAGATACACCACTCCCGAAACAAAAACATCCACAGAAAACAAACACATCAACACAAACCACCATCATCAAACCCCCAACAATGTTGACAGCCATAAACACAAACAACCACGACCTAATGGAACACATTAGGTCAAACACCAACATAACTGAAAACGACATAAAAACAAGTAACCACCCACGCACAACACCACCACAATACATTAAAATAATACACGTAACACAGAACACATACAGCACCCTGAAATCTCTTTACCCTGATGCAGTAGGGAGATTTCAAAAGTATTCATCGAAAAAACTGTACAAAAGCCTCATAGAAGACGACCGTAAGGTGAAAGACAAAGGACTTTCGAACAACAAGTAACCTTTTCTCTCTCTCTTTCCTTTTTTGCACTTTCTTTTCGTGTGTAAAACACAATTTTATCGGAACATGCTCAGATAGGCAGTATAATGTACGTGGTTTGGGGTCGCCTTGGAAACAAGGCTACCTGTTAAATGACATCAAATCACTAAATCTGAATATCATAGCCATCAGTGAGACCAGACTCCACAGCTTGCGGGCACTTCAGCACATTTTCGGTACACATTTCAACATTATTTTTCTCCGTGTCTACCGAGAATGGGCGGAGGTGGCACCGCGGTGCTTATCCGGAAGAGTCTGGATCTCAAAGTAAGAGCATTTCCTAGACCCGGAGGGTAGGCTGATCGTTTTGGATGTCGATGGCAGCAATGAGTGTGCTTTTCGACTGATATCAGTTTATGCTCCGTCCTTAACAGGCCGACCAGATTTCTTTCGACGTCTAGAGTCTTTCATGGGAACGTCTCGTCCTTTACTTTTAGTGGGGGATTGGAATGCCACCCTGGACACGCATCTAGACTACGTGGGCAGAGATAGCAATAGAAGGGGATGCAAATGCCTCAAAGACCTGCTCAGACGTTTCCAACTGTCTGACAGGTACCGACTGGACCACCCGAATGTGCCAATGTGGACATGGAGTAACCGCATCGGGTCGTCCATATCATACTTAGATAGAGTATTCTGTAGGACAATAGATAAAAATAGTGTAGGTTGTCCACAATTTCATATAGTCAGTTACACAGATCACAAGTTTGTGACTTGTACACTTGACTTAGATAAGACACATAGGCAGGGTCCTGGTTACTGGAAACTGAACGCGTCTTTTACAGCACGACAGGTTTACAGGGACCGGATCAGCACATTAATTAAGATAGCTTTGACGGGTACCATCATCAACTACAGATGGTGGTATGCCCTAAAAAAAGCAATTAAAGCAGAATCAGTCAGATACAGTAGAGCCCTAGCATTAGACCGAAATAGAATAGAGGGAAATTAGTTAAGGTTTTAGAAGAGGCACTTAGAACTGGCATCGCGTCCAACGTGCTGGCGGCGAGATTGGCCCTCGACCAACACCTCAACGCCAAACACGAGGGATGCGTTGTCAGAGCTAGGATGCGTGCTCTGAGAACGAAGGAGTTGGAGCCGCCCAAGAGCCCGAGTGGTGGAGACGCAACGAGGCAACAGAGCCACCATCAAGTCTCTTATAGATGAACAGGGGCGTGAATTGCTCGAGCCTAAAGGATGTGTGGGGCTTTTCAACAACACTTCACCCAACTGTTTGGGACAAGTGGTGAGTCAGAACGCAGAGTGGACTTTAGTGCCTACCTGCATGCCTTGCCACGACTCTCAGCAAGAGAGGTGGAGTCTTGTGAAAAGCCTATCACAGCTGCGGACGTACAGGATGCGATGGTAGGCTGCGCGAGAGACAAGTCACCAGGCTTGGATGGTCTGCCCTACGAACTTTATTTTCATATGCCAGACTTATTTGGAGGCGTCTTGGCAGCTGTCTACTGCAACTGGCAGCAGAACGGGAGTATTCCTGCTTTTGTAAAGCGAGGATCAGTGGCACTGATCAAGAAAGACCCAAACAAGGGGGACGTCATAGATAATTTCATGCCCATCACTCTGCTCAACGCAGATTTGAAAATTTTGGCCAAGGTGTTAGCCGAGAGGTTGGTGCTTGTCATCAAGAAACTAATCGACAAGGCGCAAACATGCGCCGTGCCGGGTAGAAGTATTCATGACAACCTCCATCTGATGCGCTACATCATAGACAGGGTAGTTAAAAATCCTGGCATGGGTGGGGCGCTGATCAATTTGGATCAATCAAAAGCCTTCGATAGGGTAGACCAGGGGTCTCCAAAGTACGGCCCGCCAAGGTTTTTAATCCGGCCCGCCGAGCTGTCCTCCAAAATTATAAAACAAATGTCGAAAAACAAGCCTTGCCGAAATCATACAAAAACAAATATACCTTACACCCCTTTTAATACGTTTGACAAATATAGTACAGCAAATAGACGCAAGACGACGCTAATTGATTTGCCATCAATTAATGTCTTTAAATTGCGCCGGCGAATTAAAAATTTATACACTAAACTTTAGTGTAAATATAGGTTCTTTTCCACTCCCCCCTCCCACTGTTTTAACTGACCCATCAGAACCACCATAAAATGAATTAACTTCGGTATGGAGCTACCTATCATTCATCTTAGATAATAGGCGATTGTCAGTGAGATGGATGGTGCTGCTTACAATGAAGCAGAGATTCAATTTCTAGCTTTATTGATGTCGCAGAAAAGTCAACCTATTCCGTCAACTGTCGAGAGAGCAGATACGACAAGTATGACGTTAATAAAAGTCCCGTGCCTAGTATAATAAAAGAAGACAAATATCGATTTATCGATGTTACCTACATCTCACGAGCGATGAATAGAGAGGGTTGAGCCTGACGTTGTGTGGTGGTTTCTAATCCTGGTGCAGTCGCCAATCAGCGTGGAGTAAAGTTCGATGCGCATTCCGTCAGTCAGCACAGACTTGGCGTTTTCGTTGTGCACAAGTGTGAGTCATTTGTCGTCGTCGCTGCCGAAGTGAATGCACGTATCGAGTGACCTGTGAATATTGTTTTTACTTGTTTCGTCCTTTTACATATATCGTCGAGCAAAATCTGTCGACCCATAGTAAAAATGTTAGCTCAAGGAAGAAAACGAAAAATCGACTCTGAGTGTAGAGTTTTTAAGGAACAATGGAACATAGACTATTTTGTCATAGAGTCAAACAACAAGGCACTATGCGTTATATGCACCGACACAATTGCAGTACTTAAAGAGTACAACATTCGGAGACATTATGAAAAAAAGCATTCATCACAGTACTACCAATTCATTGGACAGCTACGTAAAGAGAAATTTGACAAATTAAAGAAGAATTTATCATCAATGCAGTTTGTTTTCAAGAAGAAGGCTGTAGAAAAAGAGAGAGCAACAAGAGCAAGCTTCCATGTTGCTAACCTTTTGGCGAAGAAAGGTAAGCCATTTACAGATGGTGAACTTATTAAAAAGTGCTTGAATGAGGTAGCTAAGGAAATGTGTCCAGAAAACGTAGATTTATTTTCCGCAATTAGTCTTTCTGCGAACATTGTTGCTCGTAGGGTTGAACATATTGAAATAAATATTAAATCACAGCTAAAAGACAAAGCCAGCAAGTTTGTATGCTTTTCTGTTGCACTTGATGAGTCAATTGATGTATCAGACACATCCCAATTGTTATTGTTCATCAGAGGAATAAATGCCAATTTTGAGATTACTGAGGAACTTGTATCTGTGCACAGCATGCATGGAACAACAACAGGCATAGATATTTTTAGAGAAGTGGAAAAGTCAGTGGCTGAGTATAATTTGGAATGGAAAAAACTAAAATGCATAACAACAGATGGTGGCAGAAATATGTGTGGAACCAAAAAGGGCTTAGTTGGGCAAATTAACAAAGTAATTGAGAATTCCGGTGGATTGAAACCTTTGGTATTGCATTGTATTCTTCATCAGCAAGCACTGTGTGGAAAGCATCTTGATTTATCATCTGTATTAGATCCTGTGATTTCCACTGTTAACTACATAAGATCTCATGGACTCAAACATCGCCAATTTCGTGATTTCTTGGAGGAAATGAATGCTGAGTTTCCAGACCTACCTTACTATACTTCAGTAAGATGGCTTAGCTATGGAAAAATTCTGGCTAGATTTTTTGAGCTTCGAACTGAAATTGAAATATTTTTAAATGAGAAAAACCATTCACAGGTGTTGCTCAAAGACAGTGAATGGCTCTGGAAATTAGCATTTTCAGCCGATTTAACTATGCATCTCAATGATTTCAACCTACGGATACAAGGTGAAACTTCACTCATCTGTGATTTGTACTCAAAGGTGAAAGCTTTTCGTAAGAAATTAATACTATTTGAAAGTCAGTTAACAAGAAGCTGCTTTACTCATTTTTCACGATGTGACAAATATAGACAGGAAGCTGCACTCACTCCATTTCCAAACTTGTTTGCTCAAGATGTCAGTTAGCTTTGAAACAACAGTTTGAAGAACGTTTTTCTGATCTTGATGCATGTTCTTCAAAACTAAGATTTTTGAAAATCCATTTAACTCTGTTATTGGAGACTTACCTTCTGAGTTACAAATGGAAGTTATTGATTTGCAATCCAATGACATCCTGAAGGACAAATATAAAGAGGGAAATTTGATTGAATTCTACAAATGCCTTCCATCCGACCAATTTCTTCATTTAAGGAGGTTTGCCTGTGAATTCATTTCAGTTTTTGGCACCACATATTTGTGTGAGAAGACTTTTTCAAAGATGAAATACACAAAATCCTGCTACAGATCACAATTGTCTGATGAACATTTAAATGCATTGCTTGTCAGAAATGAAACAATTTCATGTTTCCCCTATTGATCAAAGTTAAAAAAACATGTTAATTGTTACTGATATTATATACATTGTGATTATGTACTGAATAAATAACCTTTTTTAATTATTAATTCACTATTTATTTATATTATTTTGGTAAAATAAATAATTTAGAACCTTGGCCCCCGTAGCTTTAAAAATTCAGCAATGTGGCCCTCCGCTGGAAAACTCTGGAGACCCCTGCTTTAAACGGTTCTTAATACTTAGTGGTAGTTCATAGTTTCTTTAAATGGCCAGAAACTTGTAAGTGTCATAACGAATCTCCTCAACAGCAACAATTTTTATACGAACAGTTTGCGAGATTT
>NW_021825845.1:0-14270 GCF_006345805.1 Octopus sinensis | reverse complement strand
CACACACACACACACACACACACACACACACACACACACACAGAGGTATATGTGGTGGTAGTGTTGTGTGTGTTTTGTACTGGTTTGTACACAATGCTGTTGATTGCCTCAGCTCGACTCTCATAATGTGGACTCTTTGATTGAAACCATTTCCACTGTGGTCATCTTGTATGTTTTTCTTTCGTATTAAGAACAACACAATTTAATGCGGTGATTTTCAATCCGAGAGATGTGTCACACATCCTCAGCAGAAAATAAAGAAAAAGAGACTGAAAATTCGTTGTAGTCCTTCATTTATTTACCTGAAGAACAGATATTTTCTATTCACATAATTCATCTTCATTCGTAATGGTGTTGAACAAATATTAGAAATTCAACCATCGCAATTTTAAGTAACATTGCAATTTGCCTACACGTGATCTAATAAGAATTGCATCATAACAATCTCTGCAAGCTGTGTGTGAGTAACACACGTCAACGTGTTATTACTTTATTTAAGATGTGGCTGCTGTTTCTATAACGTTGTTCGTACACGCAGAGTATGCCTTGCGCATTCGCACACGTCTTAGAACCAAGAGGGCTCTGCTGAGAGAATTCATGAATCTCAACTCGAAAAGAAAGTTTAAGTCTTAAACAACAACAGCAAAAATTTAATGTCACGTAATACTGAAGTTGAAAAATGAAAATTCATAATTTTATTCTCATTACAGTCATGACGTCACAAGTTGTTATACAGTTCTCTCTTTATTTAAAACGTTCCCACATTTGGTACGAGTGTGCCAGATATACGAAGAATGAGGACGGGTGTTATTAAGAGATAATCAAATTATCCAAATCAAGCTCTTACTGAAGTGGGTTAGACTTCACTTGAATTCAATGACTGAACTGCAGGGAAACTCTAGCTGAGATGTCTCGAATAAAGCTACAAAACATGAAGTAAATAAATAATAAAATACAGCCAGTTGACGCATGCGTGCGAGTATTGCTTGTTAAGAGGTTCCATGTATTCGTTAAATGTTTCCAATGCCTGTATAGCTTCGCATAGATAGATACAGTTTTTCGCTCAACTTAATCTTGATTCTGCAGACAAAAGGATTCAACAACTGGAGGGAATATGGTCTGCCAAAGTCTCCAGCTCGAACTTCTTACAGCTAACTGAGTTCATTGAGGTAACGTGAAATGGGTTGCCTTTTTCAAATAAACAACATGCCGTTCCATTCAAGAATTGAAACCACAACCTTATGATAATGAGTTGAATTCCCTACCCACGAGGATGTGCTTTCACAAGTCTCATAGAATGAAATGAGTTAACTACGAACACTCAGTATTTATCAAATGTATCCCAATTCTCCGAGTGAATGACTAAATATATGAGTGAGTGAGTAAGTGAGTGAGTGAGTGAGTGAGTGAGTGAGTGAATGAGTGAGTGAGTGAGTAAATGAATGGGAGGGTGAGTGAATGGACGAAAGAGAGGGTGAGTATGCGAAAGTGTGATAGCCTGAGTGGGTTATTGCTTAAATATATTGAAAATATACTGGAAATACTTATCAGTAAACCATATACAAAGATATAAAAAAAATTAATTAAACAAGCATACAAATTAATTAACCGCTTCCATAAGGATAACGACATCACTGAATTATTTAGGGACAAGATGTACGTGTTTTTAGTGCATAGGAACCTATGCACATGCATCTGTTCTGTGAAAAATAATGAATCCCAAATTATACAAATTCATAGTTGATGTAATTTATATTTTATTGCTATTCAAGTCTTTAGGCTAAAGAACACGCCTAATGAAGAGATTACAGCTACAAGTTATCAAAGGCACTGTGACAATATATATGTAATAAGATCCACGTATTCAATAACATCCATGCCTGCACACATGTGATCGCGTTCATATACTTATGTATATAGATGTATGTATGTGCGCATGCATGTATACATATATACATACATTCATACAAACGTACACATAGTCATATCTACATGCCACAAATAACACGCCATATCCCCATGCATATATATACATACATACATATGCTTGCGTGGATCTGCAAGTTTGCGTATACATATTAATGTCTAGTATGCGTTTACATGCAATTTGTGGTTTTATACACGCACATACACAAATATACGCACACACAAGCACACACATACACACACACACGGGCATATTTATGTGTGTATGTATGCATGAACGTATGTATGCAAGTATAGTATTAGGTTCTCCCCAAAAGCTGGTGCTATGCTGCCGTTAGCTTTGAAAACTCCTCTGATATATATATATATACATATATATAATATATATATATATATATATATATATAAAGCGGCAGTTTGTCTGTGTTGTTTCTGTGTGTCTGTTAGGTTGTACCCTCACACCTGACCACGGCATTCTTCAACCGATTCTGATGGAACTTGACACACACATACCCCTATCATAATTCAAACTACTAACGCGCGAAAATTTTGAAAAGGTCCATAGTTTTGAAAAAATCGATAAATTTGACATGGGGTCGAGAATCAGAACACAAAAAAAGAACAACGACTGTCTAGGGACGCAACTCGACCTTTTTTTAACTAAAAAAAAATTTACATATTTTTTTTTTTCCCACTTTTGGGGCTATACCTCTCTAAAAATGCTTTATAGTATTTCCCTTACAAATCCGAGCAACGCCGGGTGATACTGCTAGTATATATATATATATTATATATCTATATATATATATATATATATATATATATAATATATATATTATATTTATATATATTAAATATAGATATACATACATACATCATATATTAATATATTATATTAACCGGTGTTGTTCACAACGATGAATAGCTTTCGCGCAAACCATTGGTTCGTTTTGTTCACTTACTTTATTATCATCTTATAATCATCTCATAATAATGACCTTTATGACTCGTATTACTACCTCAGTCAATCTCATTGTATATATTGTCGTCGCACCGTCATAATAGCCTTTTTCTATTTACAATATGCTTTTCGTTGATTTTTCATATTTACCCCTATATATATATATATATATATATATATATAATATATATAGATATATATATATATAATCAGCTCCAGTATAATAAATATCAGTTAAGCAATTTACTATATTATAGCTGCTTGTATTTCATATTTAAAGTTATTCTTACGTATGCATTTGCTGAGCATGCCAGTACATGGTTTGCATGCCATGACCATGCAAGCCGTGGACTGGCGAGGTCATTCACCTTCGATCCTGTCGGGTACGTGAGGTTAACAAGCTACAAAAAGGGCGAACCATCGATGTCCATTACATCTAGATGGGAGTGTAAGTGAGTTATGTCGCCTGTTCTTTACTTGAAGTCGTTTAACACCTGGCACTTTGAAAGAATATATACTCCACCGTGCTAATAGTAGCCCACCGGTAAATACACGAAGCTTATACGTTAAGTAAATGCTGTAAATGATATTATATATATATATATATGTATGTATGTATATATATATATATATGTGGGCGGGGAGGAATTTAATCAATCGAGAACATCGATGATCACCTGCTAATAATACTTTACAAAGAGAAAGGTGGCAAATCAAAATTAGAATTTTTTTTCATATTTGGGAAGGAAGGCAGCTTCATGTCTTACAAGTATCTCAATTTAAGAGAAGAATTTACAAAATTGAAATCTGTAATACGACAGGGTTGTGTTACTGCCTGATCGTTCGCAGGCACGGTACCAACTCCAAAATATTTGTCGGTTGTGGCGTTGACAATGAGTGAGGAGTACTTCGTGTAATAATAATTCTTTCTATCATAGGTACAAAGAAGACTGCGAACTAGCAGAATGGTTAGCTCGCAGGATGAAATGCTTAGTGGCATTTCAACGGTCTTTACGTTCTGAGTTCAAATCCCACCGAGGACGACTTTGCCTGTCATCCTTTCGGGGACGATAATTAAGTACCAGTTGAGTACTGGCGTCGATGTAATCGACTTGCCCTGCATCCAAAGTTCCAGGCCTTGTGCCTATATTAGAAAGGCGTATAGGAAAAAGGCCTGAAACCGAGTACGGGTGCTAGTCGGTATCACCGGCTCCAGTGTTCAACTGGTACTTATTTTATCGACACCTAAATGATGAAAGGCAAAGTCGATCTCAGTGGAATTTGAACTGAAGATCTGGAAGTGCTGCGGCAAAGAATTTTGTTCGGCACTGTAACGATTCTACCAGTTCGACACTAAAAGTTTCGCAATAATAATTCTTTCTTCTAAAGGATCAAGGTCTGAATTTATTTTTTGGTGGGGTGGGGGTGGGGGGGGGGCGTGGATTTGTTTAGTTGATTACAGAGATCCCAGTCCGGAACTGTTAATTATTTTACCGACCAAAGCGGCGAGCTGGCAGAAACGTTAGCACGCCGGGCGAAATGCGTAGCCGTATTTCGTCTACCGTTACGTTCTGAGTTCAAATTCTGCCAAGGTCGACTTTGCCTTTCATCCTTTCAGGGTCGATTAAATAAGTACCAGTTACGCACTGTGGTCGATATAATCGAATTAATCCGTTTGTCTCTCCTTGTTTGTCGTCTCTCTGTTTAGCCCCTTGTGGGTAGTAAAGAAATAGGTATTTCGTCTGCCGCAATGTTCTGAGTTCAAATTTCGCCGAAGTCGGCTTTTTCTTTCATATTTTCGGGGTCGACTAAATAAGTACCAGTTACGCACTGGGGTCGATGCAAAACTTTTCAAGGCTTTGTGCCGAGAATAGAAAGCATTGTTTTATCGACCTATGCAAAACAAAGTCGACCTCGGTGGATTTGAAACCCAGAATGTAAAACCGCAAGACATGAGGCTAAGCATTTTGTCAGATGTGCTAACGATTCAGCCAGTTCGCCACCTTCTTAGTATTAAATTTTGACACAAGGCCAAAGTTTTAGATGGGGATGCGGTTAGTCGGTTACATCGAACCCAATATACTTGACTGCTTTTTTTTTTATTTTATCGACCCGAAAAGATGAAAGGCAAACTCGACCTCGGTGACATTTGAACTCGGAACATAAATAGCCAGAAAGAAAATGACGCTAAGCATTTTGTCCGACGCACTAACGACACTGCCAGCTCATAATGATATAATCATAATGAAATGTGATCAGTGACATTCATTATGTTATAGAATGATGATGTCAGCGAGGCGAGTGAGTCTGATGTTTGAGTAAATGAATGAACCATATGAATGAGTGAGTTGTGTGTGTAGAATACTGTATAAAATAATGATTGATGTTATTCTATACAGCAGCCTGCTGTAGCCATTGAAATATGCTTCGTACATTTGGAAGAAGATGGTACTTGCTCAAGCTGCTGTTATATCAGATACTCTTTGATCTATTCAACGGTGTTCCTCTTGCTTTTTAATGTTCGCCTAGTCGTCTTCATGTTCTTACTGTCTTTTTTTTCTCTCGTTTTCCTCGTTTTTTTTTCGTCTTTTTTTTTTAATGCTTTCAATATAGTAATTGTTGCCTTTTATTTTCGTTGTTTTGTGGTTGTTGATGTTTCTCTATTTATTTATTTATTTATTTATTGCTGGTGCCTCATCTCTTTTGTTGTTGTTCTTGTTATTTCTGTCGTAGTTGCTATTTTTATATTTATTTTATATTTCTAATACCATTGATGTAACTTTTTTCAGTATTTCTTTATATTATTATTATTATTATTATTATTATTATTATTATTATCATCATCACCACCACCACCATCATCATCATCATCATCATCATCATCAGTATTATGATTATTATTATTATTATTATTATTATTATTATTATTATTATTATTATTATTATTATTATTATTATTATTTATATTATTATTATTATTATTATTATTATTATTTATATTATTACTTGCTTTTCTTGGTGGTGATGTCGTTAATGTGTACACCCATGCAAATAAGTACGTCTTTGTGTATGTATGCATGTGTGTGTGTGTGTGTGTGTGTTGTGTGTGTGTGTGTATGTGTGTGTGTGTGTGTGTACGTGCATCTACCTGTTTGCAGTGCATTTGGGGATAACTACCTTATCAATGACCCCAATGTAGAGCAATGAGTTGTCGTTGTTGTTCAACCCTGAGCGAAGATACTTTCAAACTGTGACGGTCCGGCCACTTTAAGGTATCTGTGTCCGTCTGTTTTATATTTTTGAAGTGGTTGAGTGTATCTTAAGCGAGATTTTGCTGCTATTTCAAGCAAATGGACGGAGAATTGACAGGTATCAAAATTGGCTCGTGATCAGCTATTTGACAGTAGTAGAGTAGTAGTAGTAGTAGTAGTAGTAGTGGCGGCAGCAGCAGTAATAGCAGTAGAAACAGCAGCAGCAGAAGTAGTAGTAATAGTAGTAGTAGTAGTAGTAGTAGTAGTAGTAGTAGTATTAGTGGTGGTGGTGGTGGTAGTAGTAGTAGTAGTCGTAGTAGTAGTTGTAGTAGTAGTGTTAGTGGTGGTGGTGGTGGTGGTGGTGGTAGTAGTAGTAGTAGTAGTAGTAGTAGTAGTAGTAGTGGCAATAGCAGCTGTAGTAATAATACATAACGTTGCAGTAAACTCGTCACATATTTAACAATTAATTAGCCGCCTTTCTCAAGATAGCTGCATCACTGAATGAATTCTCCAGCGATAAGGCTTTCATTTTCGAACAAGGGGCACATTGCAAGTACTTAAGAACCTGTGAAGTTGCAACCGTTCTGTGAAAGCATAATGAATCTCTAATTTTACGAATTCATGGTTATGTAATTAATGTATAGAATTACTATTTAGCTCTTCTATGAGGGGACGGCTGTTATGATTGAAAAGCGAGTCGACAAATTGTCGTGTTACAGTATATTGTACACCGAATTCTGTAAGATGCTAACCCTGAACTTCAGAAAACTCTGGCGAAGAAAGGGGAATTATATTAAGACAAACTCTGTTTTCTCATCGCATTTAACTAAATGTACGATGGCGATGATTTAGTAGAATTTCTAAAGCATGTGACAAAATAACTTGCTGTGTTTCTTTCGGTTGTTTACGCTCCGAGTTCAAACCACGCCAAGATCAAATTCGACTTCCATCCTCTCGGGAGCAATACAATAGAGAATAGGAACAACTCTTTTTACTCTCTCTCTCTTTTACTCTTTTACTTGTTTCAGTTATTTGACTGTGGTCATGCAAGAGCACAGCCTTTAGTCGGGCAAATTGACCTCTGGATGGTTGCCTGTCTACGGTGTGTGTTAATCACTGGCTGGTGATGAAGAACTCATTCCACTCGCAAAATACTATATCCTTTTTCAAGCGACATACTATCGCTGATCTCGTAAAGATAGAGATAAGTTATATTAAATCGTTGAGCGAGAGATAAACAGTAACAGTACGGAATCGTAAAATATATTTACCAAATAAATGTGGCGGTCCTATAGAGGACGGTGTTACTGTTGTTTTTAGCTGCTTAACGGCACACAATCTGTGTCCGATTAGTATTTGCGAGGGATGTCATCGCTCCCATCTCCTTACATACTACACAGAGATCCTGGTTTCTGGGTGGTTACTCCTCTTCAGTGTGTGTTAATCACTGGAGAGTGATGAAGAACTCATTCCATTCGTAGGGGCTAAAAACAATAGTAACACCGTCCTCTAGAGGACCGCCACATTTAGTGGAATGAATTCTTTATCCCAAGCCAGTGATTGACACACATTGCATACGGGTAATCTTCCAGAAACACGCGTCTGTATGTAAGGCTGAAGATGAGGTCGACGACCTCCCTCACAATTGCTAATCGGACACAGACTGTGTGTCGTTGGGCAGCTGGAGGAGATATTCCTGGGCCTAAAAACAACAGTAAAAGTGTACTCTATATGACCACCACATTTAGATGGCAAATATATTTTACAATTCCGTACTGTTACTGTTATCTCTCGCCCAGAGAAATAGTTATCTCGTCTGCCGCTACGTTCTGAGTTAACATTCCACTAAGGTCGACTTTGCCTTTAATCCTTTCGGGTCGGCTTAAATATATATTATATATATATATTATATATATATATATATAATATATCTTTTCCACTCCGCTGGTAGCGATAAATTTCTACTGAATTTTTTGCTACCCTAAATTGATTAATTGATAATTTTCTGACTAATTCTGAGATTGAATCGGCAGTTTATATTTGCTGCCGATAAGTTTGGCGCGAATGCGTTGGTCTTGAAATTTTAAGACAGATATTCCTGAGGCATTGATACAGTCGCCTCGTGTATATTCGTCTCTCCAGGTTCTTTTACTGATGAAGTGTGACCTATGGTAGACTAGCTTAATTTAATTTAATTAAGCTGGTCTACATTAAAAACACAGAACGATGCTCGTATAAAATGAATTAGGGTAAACGTTTTTAAATTTTCACCTTATTTCCGATTGCACTACTTGGCGGTTTGAGTTCTGGCTGCTCTTTCTGGTGGACGAATGGCCTGTTAAGGCATTCCTAATTTATATATTTATATATATATTTATTTATTTATATTTTTTATATTTATATATGTATATATATATATATATATTATATATATATATATATATATATAATATATATATATATATATAATAATAAATATTAGGGAATAATCCAAATTTACAGGAAAAAATCAGATTAGGATAAATCAATTTTATAGTAAAATATTATAAAATATTATTAGAGACAAAACCACTATTTTGCAAAACAAACAAGGAAAGACTTAATCATACATAAAATTTATTAAAATTTATGTATTGATTAAGTCTTTCCTTGTTTGTTTTGCAAAATAGTGGTTTTGTCTCTAATAATATTTTATATATATATATATATATATATACACACACACACACACGTATATATATATATATAATAATGTGTGTGTGTGTGTGTGTGTATGCATAAATACACAAATAAATCCATAAATGTACATGCACACGAGCACGCGCGCACACAAACACATATGAGAACCACTGTCTTAGTTCAAATACCTCAGTTAATAGTAATCCTGCAATTGAACATTTTTCACTTTCCTTTTTTCACTTCCAAATGCTGAGCAAGGCGCCGAAATTCATTACTCTTCAGAGTCGTTGAAGATATCGAACTTTTCCATGATCTCTTTTATGAATTGTAAATGAAATTAAATCTGCGCCTGTAATGAGTAGAATAAATAATTTAGTTATTGGAACACATGTTGTGCCGTTGCAGGCCATTACACTTTTCCTAGCTCTCTAGTTGTAAGTACATTAGATTTTCTCTAAGATAAAATACTAGTCAGAGGTAGTTGTGGTTAGTTGGTAGTTATTTTCATATGTGGTTGAACTCAATAACTGTAAGATTACAACTACTGCTACACACATAAATATCTATCTCTGGGCCAATTTAGTGCCAACAAGGTATGCAACTTGCTAGAAACAGTAACCGAATATAATCCCAAACTACTTAAATTTATTGTTTTTGAAGAAGGAAATACATCTTAGACATTTAGTGTGAGAAAAGAGGAAAAGAAATGTAAGGTGTTCACAACAGGGATGCCAATGCGCCGACCCAGGGCCAAACAACTACAGCTGCAATATTTTAGTAAGAGATTACTGTCATTTAACCCTCAAATAACTATCATTACAATATTGACCTTAAGCCTTATATATATATATATATATATATACATCTAATGCAGGATAAATTTTTTTGTTCCCAAAAAAATTTTATCAATGGCCAGCATATTAAAAAATACCTTTAAAGGTTAAATTTATAAATAATTTATATATATATATACACATATTATATACACATATATACGACGGGCTTCTTTCAGTTTCTGTCAACCAAATCCACTCACAAGGCTTTGGTCGGCCCGAGGCTATAGTATTATGAGGATTGACATGACAAAAACCAGATAACAGAGCGCCGAGTAATTATTATTTTCAGCATAGCTACTATATAAGAGTTAAATTACACTATATTCGCTGCTGACTTTCGGCTCTGTAGATTCGATTATCTTGTATAATAATACGTATGCATTTATACATAACCATACATACTCGTAGTTACACTTAGACGTCCATGCGCTCATACTTACATAACTCATATATATGTACATAAATACATATACGCCTAAGACATGCGGGACTAAGGTTATACATAGACGTGTTACCTGTTAATTTAGAGATGAAGTTCATATTAAGAAGGAGTGCGGGCTATCTTGGGCTCGGGGCCGTTGCATCACGCCACGTTTCGATATTTATGTTTCGCATTGCAAAAATAAGGAGAGAGTTCAGAAATACTTAATGAGCAAACGGGAAATTACAGCTGTGAACCTTCCGCCCAAATGCGATCGTGGATGTCAGTAATGTCATGTATATACTAACACGCACACACACATATATGGTTGTCGTCTGTCTGTCTCTCTGTCTGTCTGTCTGTCTCTCTCTCTCTCTCTGTCTTGTGTGTATCTTACTGTGTGTGTTTGTATGTGTTCATGTAAATGTGTATGTATACATATACACATTATACAATAGAAGCAAAAAAAAAAATAAATAAACTGCTGAAGATAGCTTACCCTTCTTAACACCTGCCTTATGTTGTTTAAATTGCATATGTTGGTAGACTAAGTTTTGTAGCCCTTCTTCATGTCCTTTTTCAGTGCAGGCAAATAATGTTTTTCAAGCAAAAGCAAGGTGCTGCCATTCAAATTTTTGGGAAGTTAGTCGAGCAAGTTGTCCGATATCTGCAGAAGGCAACAGGTTGTTTCAGAAGTGACGCCATTGATACAAGCAATGTGTACAGATGGATGAAGATACTGAAAAATATCAAAGACGACATAAGAAGAAAGCGACTAAACAATGCTATAAAAAACTATCCCCATTCACCATGGCAATGCACGACTGATAACCCCTTTCACACAAACCAGGCAATCGGAAATTAAGACGATCAATTGTCCTCCATAGTAAATCCCGGATCTGGTGTCGCCTAATTTCCAACTGCTTAGTCCAAACAAAAGCAATCTTCGTGGATAACAATTTGTCGAGAAAAAGAGGTGGTCGTGGCTGTGAAGAAGCTACTACGATTGAGCTCACTTGAATTATTTTATAGAAGATTCGTAACTTAGGTTCAACGGTGGCGCGATGCATTGCCTATTACGAAATTTATTTTGAATAGTATCTTTGTATTAAAGAAGAGATATTATGAGCAATTTAAGCAACAATTACCAGTTAGTAAAAATATCAAGCCAACTTCTGTATTTCTAGCTGTGGCCCTTTCAGTATATGTATGTATATATGTGTGTGCATGGTGTACGCATACAGGGCTAAAAGTTGAGGGGACGGGACTAGTCGATTACAACAGTCCCAGTGTTTCACTGTGTCTTTAGCAGAAAAGATTCTTCTTCTTCTTCTTCTTCTTCTTCTTCTTCTTCTTCTTCTTCTTCTTCTTCTTCTTCTTCTTCTTCTTCTTCTTCTTCTTCTTCTTCTTCTTTATTGGAGATGTACCATGGTGCCAACTGTTCACTATAAGTTTACTAAGGTAACACCCCGTATTTTTTTAGCACCATCCGGAGTATTCGAGCGGTTCCAAGCAGTGCTGTTTTCTGCAAGTGTTCCACCGTTATTGCGGACCCTATTTGTTCTATGTACTTCTCAAGTTTTTTGCTCACTGTTCTCAGGGCTCCGACAAATATTGGTTCTACTACCACCTTTTTCATTGACCTCAACTGTGCTTCACCTCCCAGGTTCTGTCATATCTATCAATTTTCTTTCTTCCTCATCGCGTAACTTCTAGTCAACTGGGCATGCCATATCTATGATCCAGCATCGTTTGCTTTCTTTCTCAATTATTATTATCATTGTTATCATCATCATCATCATCATCATCTCATCATCATCATCATCCCCATCGTCGTCGTCATCATCGTCATCATCGTCATCATCATCATCATCATCATCATCAACATCATCATATTATTATTATTATTATTATTATTATTATTATTATTATTATTATATTATCATCATCATCATCTTGTGGAACGCACAATAATCAAGGACGGCAGACTATATCTACCGAATATATGCAATCTTTCACAACAAGCAATCCAATCGCATGAAATGTCATTAACAAGATCAATCACACAGCATAGGATTCTAAACGAATTAAAAAAAAAGATGAGAGAAAGAACAATAAAACACCTGATTTCTCAATTGTATTTTAAACGCTGAATTTAGAACATCTTTACTTAGCCCAATAAAAGCCGTATATATATATTATATATATATATATATGTATAGATATATATATATATATAAAATATTATTTGAGACAAAAACCATATTTTGCAAAACAAACAAGGAAAGACTTAATCAATACATAAAATTTAATAAATAGTCAAAAAAACCGCCACTACAATCGTTTCTTGTCTGATCGACAATCTTCAGGTGGACTTCCAATCTAAAAAAATCAAAATTTTAAATATAAAAATAATACTTTTAAATAATTAAAGTATAAATGAAAAATATAAGTATATAATCCATATATAACCTATATATAATCCATATCGAAAATATAGACTAATTACCACGAATTCCCTAAAAAAAAAAAAAAAAAAAACATGATAAAACAAAACTCTTAAAAACATATAACGATAAATCTCCCTTTGCTAAACTCTATAACAAACCTATAAGTAAACCCCCTAACCTAAACATTCACACACAAATTACACACACGTAAACCACAGACTCACGACTTATACACATACCTATACTAACTTATAAACCTCAATATACACCAAAACCCATCCCTCCCCACACAGACAAATTAACACATACATCCCAAAACCTAAATAACAAACCCTATACACATTCACACAAACACACACTCCACACGCAAAACACTCACACCACAAAAGATACATATACTCCCTCACATATACGCCTATACATACTCACTAAACTCGACATATACAACAATACTTACAAACCCACAAAAAACATTATACATTTATGAGCTTTAAACTCACCTTAGCATCTCTAACAAAACAACTTGCAGTAACCCAATCCCATTCTCTATGCCTACCTCACTACTACCCTATTCCATTCACATTCAAGCAAACTAGTCCACCACCCGGTTATTCACGTGGCAAAACGAACACCACTCAAAATTATGAATGAAACAATGTAAAAATAAACCAACGGTAAGTATTGTTTGTATATGTCGAGTTTAGTGAGTTTTGTGGGTGTGTAAGTATTGTTGTATATGTCGAGTTTAGTGAGTTTTGTGGGTGTGTAAGTATTGTGAATGTCGAGTTTAGTGAGTTTTGTGGGTGTGGTAAGTATTGTTGTATATGTCGAGTTTAGTGAGTTTTGTGGTGTGTAAGTATTGTTGTATATGTCGAGTTTAGTGAGTTTTGTGTGTGTGTAAGTATTGTTGTATATGTCGAGTTAGTGAGTTTGTGGGTGTGTAAGTATGTTGTATATGTCGAGTTTAGTGAGTTTTGTGGGTGTGTAAGTATTGTTTTATATGTCGAGTTTAGTGAGTTTTGTGGGTGTGTAAGTATTGTTGTATATGTCGAGTTTAGTGAGTTTTGTGGGTGTGTAAGTATTGTTGATATGTCGAGTTTAGTGAGTTTTGTGGGTGTGTAAGTATTGTTGTATATGTCGAGTTTAGTGAGTTTTTGGGGTGTGAAGATTGTTGTATATGTCGAGTTTAGTGAGTTTTGTGGGTGTGTAAGTATTGTTGTATATGTCGGTTTAGTGAGTTTTGTGGGTGTGTAAGTATTGTTGTATATGTCGAGTTTAGTGAGTTTTGTGGGTGTGTAAAGTTTGTTGTATATGTCGAGTTTAGTGAGTTTTGTGGGTGTGTAAGTATTGTTGTATATGTCGAGTTTAGTGAGTTTTGTGGGTGTGTAAGTATTGTTGTATATGTCGAGTTTAGTGAGTTTTGTGGGTGTGTAAGTATTGTTGTATATGTCGAGTTTAGTGAGTTTTGTGGGTGTGTAAGTATTGTTGTATATGTCGAGTTTAGTGAGTTTTGTGGGTGTGTAAGTATTGTGTATATGTCGAGTTTAGTGAGTTTTGTGGGTGTGTAAGTATGTTGTATATGTCGAGTTTAGTGAGTTTTGTGGGTGTGTAAGTATTGTTGTATATGTCGAGTTTAGTGAGTTTGTGGGTGTGTAAGTATTGTTGTATGTCGAGTTTAGTGAGTTTTGTGGGTGTGTAAGTATTGTTGTATATGTCGAGTTTAGTGAGTTTTGTGGGTGTGTAAGT
>NW_021825844.1:2500-14310 GCF_006345805.1 Octopus sinensis | reverse complement strand
TTATTCTACAAAACAAAAAAAGAAATCGATTATTTTTAAAACTCGGCAGTTTAATTGCCCGAAACATTTCATTAGTTGAACCAGTGAAAGCGAAATGGTTGAAACAATTACAAATTTTGAACAAAAAGCCTTTGTAAAACTTGGCCAAAATATGGTATAAGAAGATCGCGTATACATATATTTTCATTATGCCAAATTACGACATTTGAGATGACATCGTTCACACACACACACACACACACACACACACACACACACACACATGCACACACGCATTCAAATACGCATAGAGAGACTTATAAAGAGAGAAATAGAAAAGGAGAGAGAGAGTAATAATGCCTAAACTATACTGAGTTTTTATGTGAGATTGTAAAAATGTAGTGTAACAATTGCGTGGCTCATGAATTTAATATAACTTCATAATAAAAATTTCGATGTATCATTAAATATGTGAGATCACAATCTATATTCTTACTTTATTGCGAGGCTGCATGGTAAGAAGTTTGCTTCCCAACCACATGGTTCCGGGTTCAGTCTCAGAGCCTCGGGCCGACCAAAACCTTGTGAACGAGTTTGGTAGTCGGAAATTGAAGGAAGCCCATCGGATATGTATATATATATATAAAACTACAAACACACATATATATATGTTTATGTAAGTGTGTATGTGCGTGTGTGTCTTTGCGTCTATGCAAAAACTCGATTGTACCAAAGGTGTGTTAAGTTGTTCGGTATACTTTACCAATGTATGTTAAATGAAATGGTTTTAGCACAAAATGGCCTACACGTTGTGGCAGTTCATTTTGTAGCCTATGCATATAGCCATTCATATCAATTATATGACTAAAGCAGCTAGTATTGCCACAGGATAGAAAGCAGGCAGTTAAATATTAACAGAAGTCCAGTTTCTGTATAACTAGTAGTAGTAGTTGTAGTAGTTGTAGATACTGATGCAGTAATTCTCTCAAATACATTATTAATATATACTTGAAAATAAAGTTGAAGCACATAAGAATTATTTGTTGTTCATTTGGAATGTGAAAACTATTGTAAAACATTTATAATACGGTTGTCTGATAAAAGATACTGAAAATATAGAATTTAGAATCATCGTTCATATCTGTGAAAGAAGAAACCCACTGATGTTGGCTCTTTAGATGAACTATAAAGTATAGTATTCGTCAGAATGTGTGCATATTCTAAGGAAAATAATAAAATAATACATTAAAACCACAATATCATAAATTGAAAACACATGCATGCATTGACATGCGCAGTCACCAGTGTAGTAGTAGTAGTAGTAGTAGTAGTAGACATAAGTAACTATCAATGAGAGGAGAAAACTTTCAATAAAATAATGAATTTTTTTCCTACACAATAACATCACATTTTATTAAGTGTCGCTTTAGGAAGTCTCAAATATTTTGAAGTACCATCAGCATAAAGGATAAAAAGTAATAAAAAAAATATACTTATTATAAATAGTAAAGGAAATGCAGCAATACAAAACGCCTGCGTAGCTAGCAAAATTATTAGAACAGAAATAGTTTTGTTGTTGAACGAAGAGAAATAGTTTTGCTTTTCATATATATATCATCAATAGAAAGAAGCTAAAATATACTGACTTGTTGGTAAAGAGGAAAGAGATTACGGCGATATAGAAAAGCATCTTCAAAGATATAAACGGTGGATGTAATGATAATGATCTGTACATAAACGCCAGGCCATAGTAAACGACTGAAATTTCTCTTGGGTATAGCGATATTAGTAAGCTGGTGTTAGAACTCAAGGAACAATAAATTATGTAATGATCTTCATTACCTTACTGCTGTTTCCGCCATAGGATGAAATCTACCCATAGCTGAATGCTTGAGGACGCTATAGGGTGATACACACATGCACTCAGTTATGAAAGCATTGCTTCTTATAGCAGACACAGCTAATGAAGTTCGTGACATAATTTCTTGTTTCCCTTGTCTTTTATTTCATTTCTTATATATCTTTTAACTTTTAATTTTTTTTCAGTCATTAGACTGCGGACATGGTGCAGCAAAGCCTTGAGGGATGTTAGTCTAACGAATCGATGCAAGTTCTTATTTATCATTATGCTTGGTACTAGATCTATCATTTTCTGTTACCTGTTTCTTTATTACCCACAAGGGGCTAAACATAGAGGGGACAAACAAGGACAGACACACGGATTAAGTCGATTACATCGACCCCAGTGCGTAACTGGTACTTATTTAATCAACCCTGAAAGGATGAAAGGCAAAGTCGACCTCGGCGGTATTTGAACTAAGAACGTAGCGGCAGACGAAATACCGCTAAGCATTTCGCCCGGCGTGCTAACGATTCTGCCAGCTCGCCGCCTTAAATCATTCTCTATTACCGAACCGCTAAGATATAAGGGACGTAAACACTCCAACATAAGCGGGGCGGGGACAAACACAGGCACACACACACACACACACAGACGCCAATATACGAGAGGGTACACAAATACCTACACATATGTACATCGACACGACAATAAAATAGCCATTTTGAGCGACTTTTACAAGAACCGCGCATAGCAGGTTAATTTTCTTTAAATTCTATGCTGTTAATATTTTTCTTATTGTTTTTTTAGTCATACATCAAACTTAATTAAGTAAATCTATGGTCAATCGCAATGCAGCCTTAACCATGCATTTCTGTTTAATAGATGTGATGTATCTGAACTATTTTGCAAGATATTTTAATTTCATTTGTTCCAGGATATAAGACCTGTAAATCTATCGCTATGATATTCTTTAGTTGCTGTAGCAGTTGTGCTAGTTCTTGTTTAACCAAACGTCACTTCTAACTGAATAATCCTACAACCAAATGTTTTCGAATATTGTCCATCTTAATTCTTAACGTATTGTGAACGATTCAAGACTATCCAAATGTGACTTCTTTTCTTTAAAATGGGGTTATATGGTTAAGGTAGATTCAGTTACTATTTCAGCGGATTGATCGTTAACTCCTTAATTGATACGTAGATACGGCTTGTAGAGTAAAGTAATGAAAGCTGTTCGAGTTTCTTTTTTCTGGTTAAATTCGAGAAAAGATACTGGAAGTGTGAAAGGTCAATGTTTTTCACCTCCACATTATAATAATCAAATGTAGTGAGAGCAAGAAATGATAAATAAAAAATATTATCATGACGTAATTTCAATTTTTTTAGTTATGTTTTCAACGATGATGATGTTAAACCCGAGCCGACCCAAATTAATTATATCTACGATCAAAAGCATTCTAGACATCACCAGTCGATATTGTACGTGGGCGTTATATGCTTAAAATATGATATTTTTATAAATATAGTTTATGTATCAACGTGTTTAAGACGTTAATGTGGGAAGGCGTGGAAGTAAATGAATACCATCGGCACCAGAACTTGATTTGTAGGATCTTTTCGGTTTGAACGGCAGTTTTTTAAAATAATTTCCACGTAACTAAACACTTTTAAACTTCGTATACTGGTAAAATGTGTTTCTAAAACATATTTTTCTCTTGGCTTTATTGAGAAAATTCTATAGTTTGTAAAATATTTGTTTTTTTTTTCTTCAATTTCTGCAATTTCAACCAATCAATGACGTATATTGAGGTGAAAACATTCTGTGCCGTATGAATATGTCCCTCGTTTAAGAAACAGATTGGGTTTATTTACATTTGTGAAGAAAAAATATACCCTACCCCCAACCCTAACCCTAACCTTAACTAACCCTGATTAACCCTAACCCTAAAACAGATTGAAATGCAATGGATCAATACTAGGGTCATAATAATGGGGGACAATTTCATATGACACCGCTAGAAAAAAACTGCCGTTTAAACCGAAAAGATCCGATTTGTATTTTATTCTATAAACTCTGGAGGGGAGAAGGACAAGAATTTTAATGCAGGCCACAGAGAAAATGAAGAGGAACAAATACTGTAGGACATTCTACTAGAAGATTTTGTCAGTTTCATTATTCATTATATCAAGATATAGTAGGACAAATGTGCAAAATATAAATGTCTGTAATTTGTTTTTTTTTGGTTGGTGGTGTTGATATTGTCGCGTCCTTATTTTAGGTCACAGTGGAGGGACAGCCACATAAAGCCAGTGATCATACTCCGCAGAATGCTTATTGCAGTGAAAAGGGAATTGAAAGTTTGCTATATGAAATTATGTTCTCATTTTACACTCATATATTCATAGTATTTCCTTTTTTTAAAAAATGTCTATTCTCGCGCCACCTTCAACCACTGTTCGGCAAAATTAACTGACGCGTTGTACATCTCTCCATTTTCCTTCTCTTTCAAGTGGCAAATAACGATAAATAAAAAAGAATAAAAACAAAACCATTATAATAGCTTCAAATTTTGGCACAAGACCATAACTACTACTACTACTACTACTACTACTACTACTACTACTACTACTATTACTACTACTACTACTACTACTAGTACTACTACTACTACTAATACTACTACTACTACTACCTACTATACTAGTGCTGCTACTACTACTGCTGCTGCTGCTGCCGCTGCTGCCGCTGCTGCCGCTGCTGCCGCTGCTGGCCGCTGCTGCCGCTGCTGCCGCTGCTGCCGCTGCTGCCGCTGCTGCGCTGCTGCCGCTGCTGCCACTACTTCTACTATTGATGATGATGGTAATTATAATAATAATAATAATAATAATAATAATAATAATAATAATAATAATAATAATAATGATAATAATAATAATAATAACAACAACAACAACAATGATGCGAAATCAAATGTCAACAACAGATATAATGCCACTCTTTCTAAAAAAATATATTTACGAAAAGAAACAAACTTAAGTAAAATGACAATAACCAGAGAAAGTATTTCTTATGATAAACCATTATTTTTCAGGTATGCTATGATACCACCTGGGATTTAAATGGCTGCCGAAGCAGTCGGTCTTTCTCAAATATTTTGATGATTATCAGTAATGTTATCAATACTGAAACAAAAAAGAATTTCTTGTGATACAAGGAAGTAATAGTTAAAAAGATATCCCTAAGAGCCCAACGAACATCATACATATATACATACATATATATCATGTATGTTTATACACACACTCGAGCGCATATATGTATACACATTCATATACAGATGTATAAGCGCGCATATACATAGATATATTTACACACATTGACTATTGCTTATGGGTGTCAATGAACATGTAAAGTGGCTTATCTGCTTCAGATTTACATGATTTCTTTTTCTACATATTTTCATTGCTTTGCTATGTCCTTGTTGCAGCTGTGTTCGTGTTAAGCTGTGTCTTCTGAGAGAGAGAGAGAGTGAGAGAGAGAGAGAGAGAGAGAGAGAGAGAGAGAGAGAGAGAGAGAGAGAGAGAGAAAGTCAGCGTAATAGTGAGGCAGTGAGAAGGATTAAAGTAAGAGTGATGATAGAGTAAAAGCGAGGGGATTAACAGGGAGAGAGAGTCAGACAGAAGCTCATCATTAGAATTATGAATATTTTATCGTATTTTATTGTACATCTTTTTGAATGTTGTTTTTTTTTTAAATATTACTTCAGTGATATTGCATCAAAGCGTTATTTGTAATTATGAAGACGACAGTGATAGCGATCATCATCATCATCATCATCCACATTGTAATCACTTACACTCAATACTACCACCACAACTGACCTTCTCCTCCTTCTATTCTTCCTTTTGATGATCATCTTGGTAACAGTCACATTTGCTACATAAAGTAATTGCAGAAACAAACTGGTGCGAAAGCTTAATTTTACAATTTGATAGAAAAGAACCGGATGAAAATAATTGTAGGGTTAAATGTTGTTGGGACTGAATACTGAAGGTATAAGACCCGTTTACTTAAATTTTGCCAACCGTTTCTCTAACATTGTATATCCAACATTGTCACCCTCAACAAAGAAAATATGAATGATGAACTAATAAAAGATGATTTGACGAGGAAGCCGAAAGCATGTCGAGCGAACATGTGGAAGCACTCTCATTAGTTATGTGGAGCACATGCACGTTGATTAGTTAGTAGCAGCATTGTAGAGAGTTAATTAATTATCTATGTATGTGTACATATATGTGTGTTTATATATACTTTGATATGTGCGTGTGCATAGCGCGTATATGTGTATGTGTTTATTATCCATATATTCTTATTTTTCTTTATTTGAATTCTTCCAACAAAGAACGGTCTAGTTTCTTACAAATGAAGTTTCTCCATTGGTATTTAGAAAAACAGAAACGACAAACAGATAAAAAGTAGAACTTCAGAAACAGCAGGATGATTTTTAATGTGTAGTTTAGCAACTGTATTTTCAAGGCACATTCTAAACAGAAAATATGCACCTTAAAATTAGTCCTAAAACGGAAGAATAAAACAGTAAAGATTTTTTCAAAATTTCCACTTGTAATTCTCACTCTTTATCAAAACACCATTTCGAAACTACTTATAAGTCTTTTAGTAATATAACCAAGCTGCACTAATAATTGTAATTAGCGTGGTAAATTAATAATCAATGTAGGAAAGTTAATAGCTCCGAAATATTTGTTTATATGCTTTCCACAGATTTTTAAAGAAACGAAGATTTCTGGAGGGCAGTACAATCCGGTAACATAAGATAATATTTTTTCCTCTTTTATCTCGGATATAAGTACGCATATATATATATATTATATATATATATATATATGTACATGCATATAAATATGTATGTATCTATGTATGCATGTATGTGTGTATATATATATATATATACATACATGCATATATATATAATATATATATATATAAGAGAGAGAGAGAGAGTGTGTGTGTGTGTGTGTGTGTGTGTTAGGTGTGATGTACGGAAATTGAAAAAAGTCGGCAGGATTTTGGAAAAAAATCTATTATAAACGCTTTCGTTCGTTTCTCGAACTCGTTAAATAAAATTTTGTGAATCTATTGGGTTGTCTGGAAAGTCCGTGCCGATTTATAGTAGCTTACCTTTCGACTTATTTTAGAACATGGTTGAGTCCATAAAATAGGATTTTACTACACTTCCATTGAGAGCACTGTGTTAATTCTGTAACCCTTTAAAATGGAAGATAAGAAAGTTCATTTTCGGCACTTGATGCTTTGGGAACCAGACAAAACTTGCTGTAGCTCGGCTGGGATGTGTTACCCTACCCACCATATTCACCAGATATTGCTTCTTCGGATTTCCACTTATTCAGTTCTCCGCAGAATAGTCTTAATGGTAAAAATTACAATTCCTTGGATGACGTAAAATGATACCTTGATGAAATCTTTGCCATGAAACCACCTGAATTCTGGGAAGAGGGTATTTTCAAGTTAAAGGAAAGATGGAGACGCATTGTGCAACAAAATGGTTCATATTTGGTTGATTAAAAATGTAATGGCAAGTATTTATTGACCTTTTTCTTTCCTTTAAAAATCGGCACGAACTTTCCGGACAACCCAATACAAACAACTTGTTTATTTATACAAAAGAGATATTTGGGGAAGGGGGTTGTTTATAAGAGAACATTGTTTTTATTCTTTCGGGTGAGGTTCCATGACAATGATAATGGATAGATAGTAATATAGGTAGATAGATAGATAGATAGATAGATAGATAGATAGATAGATAGATAGATAGATAGATAGATAGATAGATAGATAGATAGATACATAGAGAGACAGAGAAAAGGGCGATCCCCCTTCCTATTCATCATTCATTTATTCATTTAGTTATTTACCATTGTATTGGAACGGGTTTAAGGATGGTGACCTCTTCAAATATAAAACCAGGCACGGTGTCATCACAGAATGCCTTTTTCCTTGTTTTCCCTCTTTCTTTCTTTTTCTCCTCTTTCACTTATATTTAGAATACAAAATGTAATGTCTCCGCTTTTCAAATAAAACATTCAGCTTTGGAGATAATTTTTTGATGAAATGTAGTTCTGCATGAAAAAACATTAGTATAATATTTGTAAATTAAGAATATTTTATTTCTATCTACCCATCTCCATTGTCATGGAACCTCACCCCACAAAAAAAAAAATGTTCCCTTCTAAACATCCTCCCCACCAAAAAAAAAAACAAAACCCCATCTGTTTTATATAAATGAACAAGCTGTTTGTACATTCACAAAATTTTATTTGACGAGTTCCTTCTTCCAAAATTCACTTGACCGTGACGAATAATACTCCTCCAGTACTGTTCTGATCTCGTCTACAGAATTTATATTTTTTCCGTCCAAATGATTTCGAACATTGCGGAATAAATGATAATCGGATGGGACAATGTCCGGCGAATATGGTGGGTTGGGCATCGTTTCTAATTTAAACAGCTCTTGCTTTAGGAATGTCATCCTCGCTGTATGTGGTCGAACATTATCCTGATGGAAGTACACCTATTGTCTTGAAACCAAACATGGTCGTTTTTCTTCTAGCGCTGACTTAAACCGTTCAAGTTGCTTGCAGTAGATCTCCTTTGTTATCGATACTCGTCTTCCAGGCTATAGTTTCTGGCTCGGAATTTCTGGAACCACAGTTGACATTTGTTTACGCTTATTTTCCGATCCCCATATTCTGCATTAATATTCCTCGCACTTTCCCTTGCATTGTTGCCTTTATTGAACTCGTAAAGCTATTTTGTCACTTCCATTATAGCTTTGAAAAAAATTACGTTAAATTACGACCTGCTTTTATAACAAGTGGATGAAGGTAGTTTATCCCATCCTCCTCCAATATAACCAATTAAGGTGTGCATAGACAACCGTTCTTAGTATTTGTAGTTTCGGTATATTGCCTATTTTGTTTCTGTATTTCTATAACTGAAGTGGTTTTGTTTATAAGTGTATCATCAGGCGGATGTCGTTACTTTAAACAATTACACACAAGCGCGCGCGTGCATATATATATTCTCATGCACACACATACACACACACACACACACACATTTATATGAATGAAAAATTACAAATAGCAAGATATATTTAAATGTACGTGAGTTTTAGATGAGCATCAAAATAAGATAAACAATGTAGAAAGACGGGGCCATGTCTCTATACTTTGTTACATATATTCATTATTAAAGCTAAACTATTGAGCAATGTACACATCACAAGTTATTTAAGCGTAGTTTTAAAACCAAATATATATATATATATATATACACGGGAAAAACATAGAACCACACTACTTGTCTATCTATCTATCTATCTATCTATCTATCTATCTATCTATCTATCTATCTATCTATCTATCTATCTATCTATCTATCTATCTATCTATCTGTATGTCTGTCTGTCTGTCTGTCTGTCTGTCTGTCTGTCTGTCTGTCTATCTGTATGTCTGTCTGTCTTTTTGTCTGTCTTTTTGTCTGTCTGTCTATCTATATATATACATATATATATATATATGGTTTGTGTGTATCTGTGCGTGTGTGAGTGCGCGCGTCTGAGTGTGTGTGTGTGTGTGTGTATTCTATGTATGAACAAATATTCTCTTCTGTGTGACAGAAAGTTCATGTGTTTGTACTATAAATGTATTGGTGTATTTATATATGGATATGGTAAATCAATATCAATTGCCAGGAGACCACAGAGATAAATCATACTATGCTACTTAAAGGAAACGGAGGTTGTGGAATATTATTTCACTTTAGAGATTCCTCTTTGAATGTTTTAGCTTAAATCTATATTTTACAGTTCAGTAGAGCTTTCTTTGTAAGTAACATTTGAATTTTGAATAATATTGTATCTTTAAAAATCACATAATTTAATTGATTACGTCATATTAAGAGGAAAAATTGCCAAGATGTGAAAACACGCATTTCACATTCACACACTCACCAAACAACTAACCAATATTTACACAATACGCAGAATGTATATTCACAAAGGCACCCACAAACACACACATGCATATAGACACACACAAGCACAAACTATTGTATTATTTATATATAATATTACTCATTTAAAAATCATGAACTTCTCGTTTACGCTATTCGAATATACATACATGCATACATACATATATGTACAAACACACACACACATATATATACACATGTGTTATGAAGACATATGCACACACGCATACAAACACACATGCGTGTATATATGCACATAAATAAGTAAATACATACAGACGTACAATCAAGCATATATATTATATATATATATATATATATATATATATATGTATGGAACACTATACGTGTGCGCATGAATTTACTTTGTATATATGAATATATGTATGTATGTGTGTGTACGATATATATATAATGATTAGGTCCGTATGGTCAGGTTCAACAAAAAGTGTACTCCATCTCCCCCCTCTCTCTCTATATATATATATAGTTTTTGATCAAGAACTGCGGTCAAGCTGCGGGACCACATTTCGTTTTGCTACACTTTCATTAAATGAAACCTTACTTAATATGTGGTACCCGGTGAATGAAGGAAGTTGATATTGCTGCGTTTATTTGCATTTCCTGCTGCGGACTAGGTTCATCCGGAACTCTTAACATGAGAAGATCTAGTTTTGCTTTGAAGATACCTAGACCAACCATATTGTAAGTCTCACAGATCTTTTGGGAGGATACTGAAGAACAGTCGGCCAATAAAATCAAAGCCGATACAGTATCTGGCGAAGCCGGGGTCCTTGGCTCTAAGCAACGAGAAAATGCTTAGCGGTATTTTGTCTGTATCCAAATTCTGATTCCAAATTCCGCCCAGATAACTTTTTACCGTTCATCCTTTTTTAGGGTCGATAAAATAGGTATCGGTTAAGTACTTGGGTCGATATAATCGACTATAGATCTTCCCCTAAATTTCAGGCCTTGTGCCTATAGTAGAAATTACTACTACTACTACTACTACTACTACTACTACTACTACTACTACTACTGTTATTATTGTTATTATTGAGTGAGAGAGCAGTGCATGCCATCAAAGTGACACTGGGGTAAAATATACGAAGCCCTCATGACTACCCGTCTGATAAGGAAGGGTGCACCAGGCACATGCATCACAACCATATGTGCGCGATATGGTGATCTCATATCAAGATAAACAGCTCATGACCTTGCAGGTGGGGCCCAGTTAGAATTTTCTTCTGGTCGAGTAACCCATTCTGCTCAAAAGGTCCCTGAAAAAGGGTTGTTTAAGGATTGTGAATGATGAAACACCCAGTTTTCAGAGGTGAATTATTCAAACCCCAAAGAATCCCTCTCAACACATGGCTATGATGCGCTCCCCACTACTTTGCTCGTGATCAGAGATGCACATATCGTCAGCCACTAAGGGACATGCTCAACTGGTTAAGGTCAAACAACTGAAAGCAAATCTGTGGTATTGAGCAGAATATTTGCTGTAGCCCATCTTTTATACCAAGACAAAAAACAATGTACATGATGACACTTCCAATCAGTTAAGATCAGAAGCCATGAGAGCCACTGCCTGTATTATTATTATTATTATTATTATTATTATTATTATTTATTATTATTATTATATTATTATTTTATTATTATTATTATTATTATCATTATTATAATTATTATTGTTATTATTATTATTATTATTATTATTATTATTATTATTATTATTGTGTTGTTGTTGTTGTTATTATTATTATTATTATTATTATTATTATTATTATTATTATTATTATTATATTATTATATTATTATTATATATTATATATTATTATCATTATCAGTGTGTTTAGCTCCATGCTGCTTAAAGTTTCGCGGGCTTCTTGCAAAAACTTAGCT
>NW_021825843.1:5000-7500 GCF_006345805.1 Octopus sinensis | reverse complement strand
AGATAAAGCAAATGAAATAAGAGAATTAGACCAAAGCCAGGTATCAATAAACTCGATACGATACAACACTGGAAGCTATGCCAACACTATAGAATAACAACAGAAAAAAAGATGGTATAGACACACGCCAGAAAAGGTCACAGAAAATGAGAAAGCAACCATACTCTGAGATATGCCAATACACACAGCTAGAGAAATTAAGGCCAAAACGCCGAATATAATTGTCAGAGATTGCCAAGAAAAAATGCTTTGTAATCGAAGTTTCAATACCAACAGATGACAGTGCTTCTCTAAAAGAAACGGAGAAACTGGAAATATAGGTAACTCGAATGTGGGGCCTAAAAAGAGAAACGATTCCTATCATTGTAGGCGCATTAGGTATGATAAAAAAAAAGCATCCAGACACATACATAACAAAAAACAGCAGGACATGCAAGTATATATAACATACAAAAAAATAGCACTACTAGGCACCGCTCACATACTACGTAAAACACTTTCAATACAGTGAAAATAAGAGCACCGCAACAAACAACAGCACATACCCAATAAACACAGAGCTGCATTCGGTAGTGCGGTGAAAGCACTCGATAAAAATAAGACTACTGAATAATAATAATAATAATAATAATAATAATAATATAATAATAATAATAATAATAATAATAATAATAATAATACTTCATGGTAAATACTGGACTAAACTAAACGCAAAAGAAATAGACAAAGAAAAATCCCAGCAATGGTTGAGAAGCTCAGGACTCAAAGCAGAAACAGAGGGATTTTTAATTGCAGCACAAGACCAAAGCCTCCCCACCAGAAATTACCAAAAACATGTAATGAAAAGAAATATTACAAGTAACTGCAGAATATGTGGAGATGGACAAGAAACAATAAATCATATTATCTCTAGCTGCCCAGCCCTGGCTAAGAAGGAATATATTCACAGACATGACAGAGTTGGAACCTACACACATTGGAAGTTATGCCAACATTATGGAATAACAACAGAAAAAAGATGGTATAGGCACACACCAGAAAAGGTCACAGAAAACGAGAAAGCAACCATACTCTGGGATATGCCGATACACACAGACAGAGAAATTAAGGCCAATAGACCAGATATAGTTGTCAGAAACCATGAAGAAAAAAAATGCTTTCTAAGTGATGTATCAATACCGGCTGATGACAACGTGTCTCTAAAAGAAATGGAGAAACTCTCAAAATACAAAGACCTGGAAATAGAGGTAACTAGAATGTGGAATCTGAAAACAGAAACAATTCCTATCATAGTAGGTGCATTAGGCATGATAAAAAAATATTCAGACAAATACATAGCAAAAACACCAGGACTTACAAACACCTATAACATACAGAAAATTGCACTACTAGGCACTGCACACATCCTACGCAGAACACTTTCCATACAATACCATCAGAGCATCACAACAAATCACAGCACATACCCAAGGCACACAGAGCTGCGCTCGGTAGTGAAGTGAAAGCACACGCTATATAAAAATAAAACTACTGAATAATAATAATAATAATAATAATATAATAATAATAATAATAATAATAATAATAATAATAATAATAATAATAATAATAATAATAATAATAATAATAATAATAATGATAATAATAATAATAATAATAATAATAATAATATAATAATAATAATAATAATAATTCACAGGGTTCTCGAAGCATGACCAGTAAGTAAGTGTCACCTTAGCCTGTTGGTTGTGGACAGCTGACTATTTCCATCATACCCAGCAAAATAAGCTGTGCGCTCTCATCATATAATTATAATGATGATGATGATGATGATGATGATGATAATAATAATAATAATAATAATAATAATAATAACAACAACAACAACAACAACAACAACAACAACAACAACAACAATAACTTAATTCCTAAATCTATTTGAATAGCAAACCCCAAAACTGTCTCCCTACAATTTACAAACCCTTTACTGCAATAATATCAGAGAATTGGCAAACATCTGGAAGAAAACCCGTTTTCTGAAGAGCGGAAGGGATACTGCAAGGGTTCATACGGCTGTAAAGATCAGCTGCTCAGCAACAAAGCCATAACTGAAGACAGCCGAAAGCTAAAGAAGGGTCTAAGTATTGCCTGGGTCGATTATCGAAAGGCTTTTGACTTTATTCCCCACACATGGATCCTAGAAACACCAGCCATGAACAAGGTAGCACCAATAGTCATAAAATATATAAAGCATTCCATGAATAAACGGTAGACAGTGCTACAGCGCCAGACAAAAGAGGGACTCATAAAAACCAAAGACATCCCCATTAGAAGAGGAATATTCCAGGGAGACATGCTCTTTCTCCACTTCTTTTCTGCTTGGCGCTAACACCTTTATCTGAAATGCTAAACAGAACTGGATGTGGACACCACTTTTACTGCACAACGATCAAGCAATCTCTTGTATATGGATGATCTGAAACTGTACGCTACAAATGAT
>NW_021825842.1:0-14539 GCF_006345805.1 Octopus sinensis | reverse complement strand
AAGAAATTTCACACTCATCCCCACCCTCTTTATCTGTCTCTCTCTCACGCATATACACACATATAAACATACATACATACACGCACACACATACACATGTATATATATGTTTGTGTATATATATGTATATACATGCGGCGGCGGCGGCGGCGGTGATGGTAGTTTCTTTTGAAACAAATACCATCAACTTGAAAGGACTCAACACAAAGTGAAATATATTTATATTTATTTCGGCTGAATTGCAGAAAACATTTCTTTACAAATTTATATAATCTTTGTATATATGTATGTAAATACATACATACATTCATACATACATTTATATATATATATATGTATATACACATAAATATATATGTATGTATATATATATGCATATATTTACATTTATGCATATACACATACACACATACATAAATATACATACATATACACATATATATATTTTTATTTGTTTCAGTCATTTGAATGCGGCCATGCTGGAGCCCCGCGTTTAGTCGAGCAAATCGACCCCAGGACTTATTCTTTGTAAGCTAGTACGTATTCTATCGGTCTCTCTTGCCGAACCGTTAGATATCAGAGATGTAAACGCACCAGCATCGGTTGTCAAACGATGTTGGGGCCACAAACACACACACACATACACACACACAACACACACACATATACACACACACACACACACACACACACACATATATATATATATAACACACATATATATATATACGACGGGCTTCTTTCAGTTTCCGTCTACCAAATCAACTCACAAGGCTGTGGTCGGCCCGAAGCTGTAGTAGAATACACTTGCTCAAGGTGTCACGCAGTGGGACTGAACCTAGAACCATGATGACTAAAATAATGCCTGTTGTCATAGGTGCCCTGTGAATAGTAGCAAAAGGGGATGATAGCTACGTAGCTCAGATACCAGGAAACCCCAAAATGGCAGAAATTCAAAAGATAGTCCTCATGGGAACTACCCATATCCTACGTAAGTTACTTTCTATATAATCTCAAGTTTTAAAACAAACGTGATTTTCTTAAGTTTCTTAAACATTCTCTAGAACAACACTGTGTACAAAACCAAATATATGGCACCCTAGGTATAACACCAACACGAACTTCTAACTTGTTGTCTCTTGAGGTCTCAGGGTGAGGCTTAGAGCCAACTTGTACAAATACAATGCAAATGTCACATATAAAATAATAATAATAATAATAATAATAATAATAATAATAATAATAATAATAATAATAATAATATCGAATGACTGGATGCTAAAGCTCGTGGAAAATCACGAGAGACGAAAGAAGCTTCATTCTATCATAAAGTAAAGCAAAAACTTTGCTATTGATCTCGTGCAGGATACCCAAACTGAACAACCCGAGGGAAGTACGGCAACTATTGTTGCAAAGAAGGTGAAAATGATGGCAATGAAAAAAGCGCACGAGCAATTGGCTGATAGGTGGGAGGAGAAACCTCTGCACGGCAAATATGTGACCCACAGCAAACAAGCTGATGTTGACCAGAAGCAAACCCATCAGTGGCTACGGAGCTCAGGGCTAAAAGCAGAGAGCGAAGGTTTCATCCTGGCTGCTCAAGATCAAAGCCTATTAACTCGGAACTACCAGGCCAATGTGATGAAAAATGGAGCAGACCCAAAATGCCGATTCTGCAACGACATGATTGAAACAGTGGACCACCTAATCTCTGGATGTAAAGTCTTAGCACCAGTGGAGTATAAATTAAGACATGACAGAGTTGGCCAATATCTCCACTGGCTAATAAGTCGGCATTACAATATCAAAACTGCCGACAAGTGGTATAATCACCACCCTGAGGCTGTAACTGAAGGAGAAAATGTAACCATTCTGTGGGACTTTCCAGGATACAGACCGAACCAACAAGGCCAATAAACCAGATATTGTTGTGAAAGACCAAAACAATAAAGTTTGCTTATTGATCGACATGAGCATCCCCTGTGATCATAATATCTCAGCGAAAGAGTTTGACAAGCTCAGAAAATATAAAGACCTACTCATTGAAATTGAGAAAATGTGGCATCTCAAGGCGGTTACAATACCAGTGATCGTAGGAGCACTAGGAATGATCAAGAAGGGAACCGAAAATTATATGAGAATGATCCCTGGCTTACCATCCCTGCAAGAAGTGCAAAAGATTGTCTTAACTGGTACATCACACGTATTGAGAAGAGCATTGTCGATGTGAGAACTGTTGCTGCTCATGTATTTTAATTTAACTTTAAGAAAAAAAAAAAAAATGAACGAACTACTGAGTTTGGTTTAATGGCCTACCAATGTATACTATGAGTTTCTTTGCCCTAGGAGTCGGGAAGACACTCGGCAAGAAATGATAGCAAATTTGAAAGAAGAAAAAAAGTAATAATAATAATAATAATAATAATAATAATTATAATAATAATAATAATAATAATAATAATAATAATAATAATAATAATAATAAATGCAAAATTCTGTCTATCCGTCTGTGACCCCTGTATTTCAGTCTACATCTGCTCTACATAGACACATTATACCATTTTGGGAATCAGGATGATCCGGGATTGAAAATCTGCCCTTCATTTGGTCCTTGAACATCAAGTATTGGGATCAGATCTGGATGAGAATTTGTTGTATGCAATCAGATGAAAATTCAAATTTTAAAATTTTAAAAGAACTCCAAAAAATTTTTGAACTTAAAACGTTTTTTCATTTAAACTGAATTTAAAATTAAGACCATATTAGTAGGGTACCAACCAATGCTTTATTACTATTGATGTTTTTAGTTTGGGGCTGCAGACCCCATGAGTCCTCCGCAGGAACCAGACCAAAAGTCGGGACGGAGTGCGGCTTTTAAACTAGTCATGATTATACACGAAGTTTGATCCAAAAATATCGGGACTGGTGCTATAAAAACAAAACTTCAACACACATATCAATTTGACATTTGATCCTTTTCAAAGATGTCCCATTCAGAAGCCGCGTACTTTATCCGGTGTTGTTTCCATTGATGGAAGCATTCCTGGAACTCGTTTTCTGGGGATAGCGAAGAGGTGTCTTGTCGCATATTTTTGAATTTCCTTTCAAGGGGGATTTGAGTTTTTGAAAGATTCATGGCTGTAATGGCTTTCAAGTTATGTCTCTTACCATTCACGCACGCACACACACACACACACACACACACACAACACAGGCACACATTTTCTTCGCTATGGTCACTGAGGAAATTTCCGTGGTGTGGTCAGACGAGCACACTCTACTTCATTTTACTACTTATGTGTGTGTGTATGCGTGTATGTGGAGGCACATGGCCTAGTGGTTAGAGCAGCGGACTCGCGGTCGAGGAATAGCGGGTTCGAATCTCAGACCGGGTGATGTGTATGTTTATGAGTGAAACACCTAAGCTCCACGCGGCTCCGGCAGAAGGTAACGGCGAACTTCTGCTGACTCTTTCGCCACAACTTTCCCTCACTCTTTTCTCCTACATCTTGCAGCTCACCTGCGACTGACCGGCGTCCCGTCCAGGTGGGTAACCTATACGCCAAGGAAACTGGGAAACCGGCCCTAATGAGCCACGCGTGGATCGAGAAGGAACAAACAAACAAACAAACAATGTATATATATATATATATATATATATATATATGAGTTCAGCAAAATTTAGATTCAGCAAATAGCAAAAATTTACCCTATTTTATTATACTATATGTTTTATATATATATATATATATAACATATGGTATAATTATAAACAGGGTCACTTTTAGCCATTTCTCTGCAGACTGAAAAAACGATGAGCAACCTTAATCGATTTTCGAACCTTATTGGCTTCTCATCAGAGGCGTCTACAACATTCTAACTGATCTCCCGTGATACAAGCAGCCAAGCGGTTTATATACTCAGCATATGCAGCAGTTACTCTAGTAAGGAGTTCATAATTTTCATACCGAAAGTGTTTATTCTATGAATACCAGCGGCCTGTCAACGGGGATCTTAGCCCACACAGTATCAAGGTATGATATGTAACATATGTATATATATACATATGTATATATAGGCACAGGTGAAGCTACGTAGTAAGGAGGTTGCTTCCCGACTATGATCCCAGGTTCCGTTTCACTGCGTGGCACTTTAGGAGAGGGTCTTCTGCCATAGGCTCGGACTGACCAAAGTCTGGTCAGTGGATTTGGTAGATGGAAACTAAAAGAAACCCGTTGTATAGGTATATTGTACATATGTATGTATGTGTGTGCGTGCATGTCTGAATGTGTGTGCATGCGTTTGAGCTTGTGTGTTTGTCACCCATCACCGCTTGATAACTGTTGTTGGTTTGTTTGCGTCCTGTAACTTAACGGCTCGGCAAAAGTACACGGATAGAGTAAGTACCACGCTTAATTTTTTTTTAAAAAGTCTTGCTTTGGATTTGTTTAAGAGGGAGCTCCAGCTTGGCCGCAATCAAAAATGACTGAAACATATGAAAGATAAGAGATAAAAGGTACATATCCGTGTCTGTGTATGTGTGCGCATGCGCATTAAGATATAGCTGCATCGTATTCTGACAACGGATCGTAACGGAAAAGAAGAAAAGCCATGTTTAGGATAACGATGAGGAAGGCAACAGACGATGATAATCACATCTCAGGAAAATCTAAACTTTGAAAGCTTTGAAAGTAAAAAAAAAAATAATAATAAAACATAAGAAATATTGAGAAAACGAAAATAAAAAAAAAACTAAAACCCGGTTTATAAAACTATTCATGTTCTCTCCCTTGCTTTTGACTACATTTTCTTCCGTTCTTGGCGTAATTTTTCTTCCTTACATTTTTGGTGATTTAAAAAAATTTTAAACTGATTTCATCATCATATATATAATATATATATATATATATATATATATATATATATGTGTGTGTGTGTATATATGTATATATATATATGTATGTATGTATATAATATATATATATATATATATATATATATATATATATATATAGATATATATATATATATATATATATATATATATATATGTAGATATATATATATATGTATGTATATATATATATGTATATATATGTATGTATATACATGAAATATTAAACTCCTGCTTTTATGCCGAATTCATAGCAAAAAAAAAACTGAATGCAAAAGGAAAAAGAAAAGGAAGAAATAAATGAGAAGACGAATAGTAAAATTGAAGAAAAGAATTAAGTTTCTCTGACGATGACGATAACAACAACAACGACGACAACAACAACAACAATGATAATAATGATATTAATAATAATAAGAAGAAGAATAATATTCATAATAAAAATAATAATAATAATAATAATAATAATTCCAGCAGCAGCAGTAAGAACAACAACAACACTAATAATAATAATAATAATAATAATAATAACAATAATAACAATAATAACAATAATAATAATAATAATAATAATAATAATAATAATAATAATAATAATAATAATAATAATGATGATGAGATGAAGAAGAAGTAGAAGGAGGAGGAGGAGGAGGAGGAGAAGAAGAAGAAGAAGAAGAAGAAGAAGAAGAAGAAGAAGAAGCATGTGTACGATGGTGATGATAATAATAACAATATTAAAAATAATATTGAAAATAATAACGATGATGATGACAATGATGACGGTGATGATGATGATAATAATAATAATAATAACAACAACAACAATAATAATAAGAAGAAGAAGAACGACAACAACGACAGCAATAAATAAATAAAAAAAAAGGGCGATAGAGAGAAAAAAATATCATAATCTATAAAAATTAGTAATCAAAAGATATTATGGAATAATGAGAATGGAAAGGAAGCGATGGTCATATAAAATAATATTTGGGCGTCAGATCACGAATTTTTATCATTGATTCACTCGTCTTAAAAGTGTTTAAGATAAACGACCATATTTCTGTCTTTACTGATTGTTGTTGTTGCCGTTTCATGCTAGTTTCCGCTATCTTTTGAGGAACTGCGTCAACAAGGCCTAGCATCTTTGATCTGTTTTTGGTAGGGTCTATTTGTATGTGTTTATTATTATTATTATTATTTTTGTCTTGCGTTTTGTTTTGCTTTTTGCTTTTGTCTCTTACCCTCCTACATCTTTCCATCCACTCCCTTACACACACTTACGCTCCCTCGTGTTCAAACTCTCTCTCTATGTCACTTCCTCTCCTCACTATCGTCATCACTCGATGCTTTTATACATTCGCAGCAGACATAGCCAGCACTTTTACCGTAGTCCACCGACATCGCTAAGAAGCTAACAGCCAAAAGTTGTCATCATCGTTACCCAGCCCACCCCGCACCCGCAGTCTTCTTAGCCACCCACTCTCCCACCCGCATTTCAATGTCATCTACTTCACCCCACCACACACAACTCAAGGCATTTTGCATTTCTACAGCCATTACACTACAACACTGCCATTGCCACCAGCAAAACCACCACCACCACCACCACCAACACCACACAAGTAGCAGCCACGTAAGCCTTTAATCAACTGAGTTGTCCGAAATGCTAGAAAGAGCAGTCGAATTTTCTTAACAAATAGGTGCAGGAGTGGCTGTGTGGTAGATAGCTTGCTTACCAATCACATGGTTATGGGTTCATTCCCACTGCGTGGCACCTTGGTCAAGTGTTTTCTACTATAGCCTCGGGCTGACCAAAGCCTTGTGAGTGGATTTGGTAGACGGAAAGTAAAAGACGCCCGTCGTTATATATATATCTATATATATATATATATATATATAGTGTGTGTGTGTGTGTGTGTGTGTGTGTGTGTGTGTGTGGTGTATGCGTGTGTGTGTGTATTTGTGTCTGTGTTTGTCCTCCCAACATCGTTTGACAACCGATGCTGGTGTGTTTACGTCCCCGTAACCTAGCGGTTCGGCAAAATAGACCGATAGAATAAGTACTAGGCTTATAAAGAATAAGTCTTGGGGTCGAATTGCTCGACTAAAGGCGGTGCTCCAGCATGGCCACCTGCCCCATTACCATCAGCATAGCTATCGCACCACCAACATCACTACCACCGTTTACACCCCACCGTGAACATCAACACCAACAACAAACATCAGTACCACCTACACTAAAATCACCATGACCACCACTGCTATCAACATCATCACCATCACCATCACCATCACCAAAACCAGTACCACAACCACTACCACCAACACCAACGCCATAACCACCACCACCACCACCATCACCAGCAACAACAACATCAATAACAATTTCACCAACACTATGATCAGTATAACCGCAACTATCACCACCACCACAACCACCACCACTACCGCCACCACCACCACCACCACCACCGTAGCCACCAGAACTGCAATAACTACTACTACTACTACTAACGCTACTACTACAACTACTACTACTACTACTACTACTACTACTAACGCTACTACTACTAATACTACTACTACTACTACTACTACTACTACTACTACTACTACTACTACTACTACACCATTCGTTTACCCTTTATCAATTCCACACCGACCAGCATCCCGAGCCATCATTCACTCTATCATTACATTCACAGTAAATACAACTACCACCACCACTGCCACCACCATTCCACCACCATTCCACCGCCACTCACTAGAATATCGAATATCGCCGTTTAACCTCACCAACAACAGCACAAATCACTACAAACCACACTACCGCCATCGCCCCCCACGACAAATATCATCATCACCACCACCACCATCATCATGAACAACAGCGCCACAACTAACCCCACCAACGTCACCAGCAAAAGCTCCTTAAACAATTTATGTCTTCAGAATTCCATCGTTTATAATAGAATTCAAAAGATAATTCACTTTCTAAAGATTATAATAGTTTGACTGGAAATCCTTTCAAATTAAGATATAATCAACATAGAGACGCTTTTAGAAGACAACCCGAAACAATGTTATCTTAATATATTTGGGATTGAGAATTAAGAATATTAAAAACTTTAAAATCATTTGGAATATATTAGAATTGCAGACAGGTTAATAACATTTGTAATCTTTGCATCTCCGCAAAGTTTCATATATGGTAGCATAGCAGCTCCGTCTTTTTATACGCATTCGGATATGAAATCTTGTTTCTTCCTTTTTGTTGTTGTTGTTGTTGTTGTAGTTGTTAGTGAAATATTTCAAATTGCCTGAAAGCTTCAATAGATTTTGTTTCGACTTATATATATATATGTATGTATATGAATGCGCGCACAGAGGCACATACACACACAAATACACACACACTTACATCCACATTCAAAATCTGTTTATTTTGGTATAGATATAACATCATTTATTTTATTACTTTCATTTTGGCTGAAGATAGTAACGGTGAAATTCACTCGCGTTGTGTGAAGTTTCACTTTCAAAAAGTATAAAACATACACACACAAATGTATACATACATAATATATATATATAACAATTGCAGCGTGGAAGGTGTTTGTAAGCCATTTAAGAAACACACAAAAGCCGTTCGATTCACTTCAACATTTAAGTTTAATTTGTCAAAATATTTTCGTCGCTAAAATCCGCGACCTGTTCACTGACAAAATCCGTGCTGCATCGCAGATTTTAGCGACGAAAATATTTTGACAAATTAAACTTAAATTTTTAAGTGAATCGAACGGCTTTTGTGTGTTTCTTAAATGGCTAACAAACACCTTCCACGCTGCAATTGTATTCGTTTCAGCACACGATCTCAGATCAAATTACTTGCTATGCGAGTACATTTCCGTATATATATATATATATATATATATATATATATATATATATATATAATAATACGTATATATATACATATGTACGTTTATGTATATATATATGTATATACATACATATGTGCGTGTGTGTGTGTGTAATTACATGCATTGGCAAATGCGTTTGGTCTCGTAGTATAATCGTTTGTACCTGTGAGAGAATGAATTAGCTTAGTTCGCAATGTCATTTAAACTTGGAAACATGGTTCCCGGTTCAGTGACACTGCATTGTACCTTGGGCAAGTTTCTTTTGTAATAACCTTCGTCCGACCAAAGCCTTGTGAGTAGACTTGGTGAACGGAAACTGAAAGAATCCCGTCGTATGTTTGTAAATATCTATGTGTCTGTGTCTTTCTGCTTTCGTTTTCCCCCTTCAACCGCTTGACAACCAGTGATGGTGTGTTTACGGGCAATCTGACTGATATCTCTGTTGTCAATTTGCTTACCGAGGTCTCCCTTTGGTTCATAAATAAATACCTGCATACATGTGTACGTATATAAATGCGCTCATAATTATGTCTATGATTATATAGTTATAGGTATGTGCGTATTCATATGTATGCACACACACACACACACACACACACACACACACACAGACATGCACGCACGCACTCACATGCACTCGAACTGGCACATACAGACATAGACAGACAGACAGACAGAGACACTCACACACACATGACAGTAAAGTGTGATTCGATGCCTATCATGCTACTATATACGCTAGAGTAGGTAAGGCATATCATTGATGAGATCGCGGACAACGACGGAAGGCCTTTGACGAACCAAAATAATTGAATGATTGATCATACGATTAATCGAACAATCGATTATCCAATTCGCTAAATGGTTAACAATTTGACAAAAAAAATCAACCACAACAAAAACAATAAAATAAAGAAATGAAATATAACCAGTGCATGTGTTTATTATTTACATAACGACCCACCCAAAACACAACAAAATATGCTTCAACACACGAGTTCACTAAGAATCTCACAAGCAGATACAAAAACGATCGATATAAGGAGGTGAGGGTGAGGTGGGTACAGCGTTTGGTAGACAGACAGCTCTGATCTCTGTTTAAACGATGTCAGGGAATATCGAGTTATGGGGGTCGTACATTTTAGTTAACAATTACAGGGACAGGCCGAATCAGTAATTATTACAATTTCTCTCTCGTATATCATAAATTGTCATCTGAAACCGCGTTAAGTAGATGAGCAGAGACATAAGTACACATCCGCTCAAAACACACACACACACATACACACACACACACACATACACACACACACACATGCACACACGATGGCAGAGATATAGACACATAGGCAAAGAAACGTAGGGATATACACACAGGTATACATACATGCTTACGCATACTCGCGAGAATACGGGAAGGCACATGATTGCAGATGTCTACGTCTATGGATCGGTTGGTTTGTCTGCCTGTCTGCCAATCAATTTAAGTCTCTCTCTCCCCTCTCTGTCTGTGTGTATAGGCTTATGCAAGTATATGTGTGTGTGTTTGCATGAGTATACATAAGTATGTATATGTGAGAGTGTGTGTGTATATATAATATATATATATATATATATATATATATATATATGATATATCTATGTATATATATATATATGCATAAATGCATATATACATATGCATATATATGTGGATAGTATGCATACAGTATATATAGATATATATATATATATATATATATATACACATAAATATACGTATTATATGGATAAATGTACATAAACTATCCATATGTACATATATATATGTATATCTGTACATACGTATATGCATACACGCACGCACAGGACACACACAGTATATATATATATATACTAGACATAGATAGATAGATAGATGATAGATAGATAGATAGAGATAGATAGATATAGATAGATAAGTAGATGCATACGTATTTACCCATATTGTAAGCGATGTGTGTATCTATAATATAATTATATATATTTCGTAAATATACATACACACACACACACACAAACACACCACATAATATATATATATATATATATATATATATATATATATATATTGGGAGTATACATAACATATACGTGTGTGTGTGTGTGTTTGTGAGTTTACTGTACATAAAACATATATTAAATTGCAATCTCTTGATGATAACGAAGGTGTATGAGATGGTAAGTAAAAACAAATCAGGACAAAAAAATAGATAGCGCTAGAAACAAACAAAATGATGTTCGTCTGATGACAATTCGCTAGTTTCCTGTCGTCCATTTATTACAATTACAGAAGCAGACGACAGCGATATTTCAACAGGCAACAGCAAAGCCACAACGCAACGGAAACAGACGATAATTATACAGTAAAATACCAGAAACTTAAACAACGATAATCTCACTGACTGGTTTTATCTAACAATTGGTCGTCTAAAATTTCTCACTGGATGCGTCGTATATCTAGATTTTATTAGCTGTTCGTTGTGGTTGTGGTTGCAGGCCTCGGTTGAAGTTGTCGTTGTCGTTGTTGTCGTTGTAGTTTAATCTTTCGGGTCGGCTTTTGATCGAACTTAATTCAGCCGTGTCCGTTTGATATATCTGTAGATAAAATATTGGTTTCAAAATTTTGTCGCAAGGCCAGCAATTTGGGTGGAGGAAGAGAGGGGTAAGTTGATGACAACGAACCCCCACTACCATCCACTGGTCCCTAAGGGATGAAAAATAGAGTCAACCTCGGTGGAATTTGAACTCAAAACCTAAAAGATGGACGAAATGTAGCTATTTCGCCGGGCGTGCGAACGATTCTTCTACCTGGCCGCTTTGAGACTACAACAACAACAACAACAACTACTACTACTACTACTACTACTACTACTACTACTACTACTACTACTTACTATTGCTGCTGCTGCTGCTGCTGCTGCTACTATTACTACTACCACCACTTATCACTTTCTGACGTGTTATCTATTTTGTATTTGATGTAATTGGTTCTTAATGCTTGCACTTAGGCAGCACAGATTAGAGTCTCCATTATTGTTGTTATAATATTATTATTATATTATTATTATTATTATTATTATTATTATTATTATTATTATCATCATCATTATTATTATTATTATTACTATTGAGTGAGAGAGCAGTGCATGCCTTCAAAGTGACACTGGGGTAAAATACACGAAGTCCAGTATACCCATCATGACTACCCGTCTGATAAGGGTACACCAGGCACATGCATCACAACCATATGTGCGCGATATGGTGGTCTCATATCAAGATAAACAGCCCATGACCTTGCAGGTGGGTCCCAGTTAGAATTTTCTTCTGGTCGAGTAATCAATCCTGCTCAAAAGGTCCTTGAATAAGGTTTGTTTAAGGATTTTGTACGAACAACCCCTGTTTCCAAAGGTGAATTATTCAAACCCCAAAGATTTCCCCTCAACACATGGCTATGATGCTCCCCACTACTTCTGCTCGTGATCAGAGATGCACATATCATCAGCCTATATGCTCAACTGGTTAAGGTCAAACAACTGACAAGCAAATCTGTGGTATTGAGCAGAATATTTGCTGTAGCCCATCTTTTTATACCAAGACAAAACAATGTACATGATAACACTTCCAATCAGTTAAGATCAGAAGCCATGAGAGCCATTATCATTATTATTATTATTATTATTATTATCATTATTATTATTCCATGTCGATGCCACTGACCCGACTGAACACTATCGATACATCTGCAACATGATACGATAATTTCAATCAGATAACAATACGTCCCAGCCGAGGGTGACGGCGATGATGTCGGCGGCGGTGGTGGTGGTGGTTGTGGCGATGATGGTAACTGCGGCGGCGGTGGTTGTGTCGTCACGATAGGATTACAAACCGAGGATGTCAAATGTCCGCTTGCCTCGAGTGCTCAGACATATCCGTAAACAGTCCATCACTGGAAATAAACTAGAAATAAACAAAATCTAAAAAAAAACCAGCAATAACGGCAGTGACAAAAAACAACAACAACATAGTCAAATAGCATCAAACGAGTAAGACAAAAACTAAAGTTAACAACATCAACAGCTTCAAGTGGAGGCGCAATGGCCCAATGGTTAGGGCAGCGGACTCACGGTCGGAGGATCGCGGTTTCGATTCCCAGCCCAGGCGTTTGTGTGTGTTTATTGAACGAAAACACCTAAAGCTCCACGAGGCTCCGGCAGGGGGGAGGTGGCGACCCCTGTTGTACCCTTTCGTTCCAACTTTCTCTCACTCTTTCTTCCTGTTTCTTGTCCCCGACTTCCTACGCAACCGCTGAGCCTGGATGCGCATTCATCCATCCGTCGATGCTCTCGGTGTCGGGGGTTGACCTGCTTTCTCTTCTGCGGGTCTTACGAATAGCAAAGTACCACATTTCGGACTTCTCCCACTGGACGAAGACCGCTACGCTCAACAGCAACAGCAACAGCAAAACCAACTACGACAACAGTCAGAGTCCACAAGAAAGCCTTTATGTGCCCAATGGATGTGCTAGAAATAGCGAAATAGCAGCAAAAGATTTGTCATATTAGGAAAAGAAATAATGGGTTCAGTTTCACTGCGTGGCACCTTGGGCTTGTGACTGCTACTATAGCCTCGCGCCGGTCAAAGCCTTGTCGGTGGATTTGATAGATGGAAACTGCAAGAAGCCTGTCGTATAAAAGGAGCCCCTAGCAATACCCTTAAAGCCAGAAACATTTTAGTGCCCCTCGTGTATATATTTATACATTACATACATATACATTATATATATATATATATATATATATATCTATATATATATATATATAATATATATATTATATATATATATATATTATATATGTATGTATGTATGTATGTATGTATGTATGTATGTATTATGTATGTATAAGAAAATTGATCAAGGAGACGAACTCTCGGGATGTTGTTAAACCATTTTATCTTGAATTCTTCTACATACGTTTCGATGGATGCATTACAATTCGATGTTCAAATATAATCTCATTACATTTTCATAATCGAATATTATTAGGAATTGTCTAAAAAAAAAAAATTATTGAAATATCTTGTTTCTCAGACTTTTACTTGTTTTCTGGCATTTCACTGCGGCCATGCTGGAGCACTGGCTTTTAGTCGAACACATCGACCCGAGGACTTTTTTTTTCAGCCCGGTACTTATTCTATCGGTTACTTGCGCCGAACAGTTAAGTTACTAAAGACATAAACTCAGTAACACCGGTTGTCATGAGGTGATGGGCAGATAAACATATACACAAAGGCACACACCACACATATATATATATGTATATATATATATATATATATATATATATATATATATATATTATATATATATATAATATATATATTATATATGTATATATGTATAATATGTATATATATAATGCATCAGCATCAGCAACAACAGCAACAGTGACAACAGGAACGATAACAACACCCAAAAAAATAACGACACAATCTTGCAATATGCAACTCAAACTTTTAATGTAGATGCACTGGCGAGAAGGATAATAACAGACATAAATGCAACAACAACAACAACAACAGCAACAACACCAGCAACAAGAACGGCAGCAGCAGGAGCAGCAACAACAACAACAACATCAACAACAAGAACAGCAACAGCAGCAATAACAACAAAAACAACAACGAAAACAGCAATTTC
>NW_021825841.1:0-14424 GCF_006345805.1 Octopus sinensis | reverse complement strand
GCCGTAGCTTTTTAAAATTTTTGCTAGACTGCGCAGCGCCATCTGTGACTCCAGACTATATCAGCTGTGGATCTTCCAGAAATAAGCCAAGATCAGAACAACCAAAAAAATATCATCTCGATCAATTTCCATAATTAGACGAAAAGTGCTTGATAATATTAGCTTTAATTATAATGATTTTTACTTTTCATACTTTTTGTTCACTTTGTGATAGAAAACGATTGTGACTTAACAGTTTTTGAAGAATTGCTTAATTTAAATAAGGTTTTTCAATAAATTAATTTCAATGGAGAATCGAATATTTTCAATAATAAAAGAATTTGTAGGAAATAAACAAAATCAAATTCGATTATAGTCTGGTCAAATTAAATAATTAAGTAATCTAAAAATGAATAAAGAAACGGATGAATTTTATATAGTTGATTCTTTGTATTGTTTTGGAGAGAAATCCTTAAAACAAATTCTTTTCAATACAAAAGAAGAAACATTAATCTTAATAATAAAATGGTATGGTGTGTGTCTGTCTGTCTGTCTGTCTGTCTGTGTGTCTGTCTGTCTGTCTGTCTGTCTGTGTGTGCACACCAACTTCAAATTGGCAATACGATGTCCTCGACTTACATGATGAGGTCCTTAAAACCTTCCCCCCAAAAAAAATTAAAAAAAATTTTTCTGCGTTTTGGTTAAAATGAACAACTACGATGTCCTCGACTTACATGATGTGGTCCTTAAAACCTTCCCCCCAAAAAAATTAAAAAAAAATTTTCTGCATTTTGGTTAAAATAAACAACTACGATGTCCTCGACTTACATGATGTGGTCCTTAAAACCTTCCCCCCAAAAAAATTAAAAAAAAATTTTCTGCATTTTGATTAAAATGAACAACTACGATGTCCTCGACTTACATGATGTGGTCCTTAAAACTTCCCCCAAAAAAATAAAAAAAAATTTTCTGCATTTTGGTTAAAATGAACAACTACGATGTCCTCGACTTACATGATGTGGTCCTTAAAACCTTCCCCCCAAAAAATTAAAAAAAAATTTTCTGCATTTTGGTTAAAATGAACAACTACGATGTCCTCGACTTACATGATGTGGTCCTTAAAACCTTCCCCCCAAAAAAATAAAAAAAAATTTTCTGCATTTTGGTTAAAATGAACAACTACGATGTCCTCGACTTACAGATGTGGTCCTTAAAACCTTCCCCCCAAAAAAATTAAAAAAAAATTTTCTGCATTTTGGTTAAAATGAACAACTACGATGTCCTCGACTTACATGATGTGGTCCTTAAAACCTTCCCCCCAAAAAAATTAAAAAAAAATTTTCTGCATTTTGGTTAAAATGAACAACTACAATGTCCTCGACTTACATGATGTGGTCCTTAAAACCTTCCCCCCAAAAAAATAAAAAAAAATTTTCTGCATTTTGGTTAAAATGAACAACTACGATGTCCTCGACTTACAGATGTGGTCCTTAAAACCTTCCCCCCAAAAAAATAAAAAAAAATTTTCTGCATTTTGGTTAAAATGAACAACTACGATGTCCTCGACTTACATGATGTGGTCCTTAAAACCTTCCCCCCAAAAAAATTAAAAAAACTACGATGTCCTCGACTTACATGATGAGGTCCTTAAAACCTTCCCCCCCAAAAAAAATTAAAAAAAATTTTTCTGCGTTTTGGTTAAAATGAACAACTACGATGTCCTCGACTTACATGATGAGGTCCTTAAAACCTTCCCCCCAAAAAAATTAAAAAAAATTTTCTGCATTTTGGTTAAAATGAACAACTACGATGTCCTCGACTTACATGATGTGTCCTTAAAACCTTCCCCCCAAAAAAATTAAAAAAAATTTTCTGCATTTTGGTTAAAATGAACAACTACGATGTCCTCGACTTACATGATGTGGTCCTTAAAACCTTCCCCCCAAAAAAATTAAAAAAAATTTTCTGCATTTTGGTTAAAATGAACAACTACGATGTCCTCGACTTACATGATGTGGTCCTTAAAACCTTCCCCCCAAAAAAATTAAAAAAAAATTTTATATCATTATCGACATGAATCAAAATTAAAGCTATTATCATATTTGACTTTGACAGAATGTGCAATTACAGATTGCACGACTTTGAATAGAGTGTGGAATTAACAGATTTTGAAAAACCACTTTGATAGTTGAAACCACATTAGCACAATCATTAACACAATTTACTACCAATTGACGCACGACCTTGAATAGAGTGTGCAATTAACAGATTTTGAAAAACACTTTGATAGTTGAAACCACATTAGCACAATCATTAACACAATTTACCACCAATTGACGCACGACCTTGAATAGAGTATGCAATTAACAGATTTTGAAAAACACTTTGATAGTTGAACCCACATTAGCACAATCATTAACACAATTTACCACCAATTGACAGCGCCATCAGAAGAATTTGCGTAAAAATATTAACTATTTAGTTAAGTTTTTCGTAAAGCTAGAATTTATTTTATACATCTACATAAACTTATAGTTGTTTGATGAAACAGGCCCTCCGCAGGAGCTAGGTCGCGGTGAGCGAAGCGAGCTGCCGAGCTAGTCCTTTATAACTATTATGATTAATTTTGTTTTTTCCGTTTATAAAGTCGAAATTTTGAAATAATTTTTGATTTCATCCACTAATAAACTGAAATTAAGAAGTCGTGAAGACAAGTAAAACGACCGAAAACAGTCCTTCTGGTAAAAAACTTTGAAATGAGAGGAGTATATATAATTTTGAAAAAAAGATTAGAAACAGATTAGAGGAATAAAATCGGAAAATATCACAAAAATGACGAAATTTCAGATAATTAAATCACTAAAAGTATCTTCATCACGAAATATTCCTTCTGAATCCAATTTAATACAAAAAATAAAGCAAAGCTAATTAATAGAGCAGTACAACAAACTAAATAAACCGTATCTAATAATCTATTAGGTTTGTCATTAAAAATTAAGATAATTAAACAATAAATAATGAAAAATAGTTTATAATATTATTGAAATAATTATCTGTATCTTTTATTTAGATTTTTCTAATCGGTCCATAAAAAGTACAGCTAATTAAATTTTGTAAATTTTTAAGTTCATTTTAACTACAGTAAAACCTCTCGAATCCGCCGAATTTTTTCAAGAATACGAAATTTCCTATGAGAAATTCCCGAATCCGCCAATTTCTCGAATCCGCCGCATTTTTAGAAATATATATATTTAATTTCTTAATTATTATTTCTATTGATCAAAATCCAGGGATTTCGCTTACAAGAGTGTCCGCTATCTTTTCCGAAAGATTCAGACGCGTTATTTCAAGACGATCCTTAAACGACCTTAGGAGCAGAAGGAATGTATCTGCCTTGCTTTTTTCAGAATTATCTTGGAATCCATATTTAAAGTTCATGAAATTGATGAAGAACTATGTCATGGATTGAAATGATGGAAACCAGAGGAGCAATTCTTAATGATTCGATTATTCTTACAAAGGCTGAAGATTTTGCGAAGAAACGTCAAATAACTGAGTTTAAAGTCAGTCGTGGATGGCTTGAAAATTTAAAAGAAGACATGGGTTAAAATTGAAGAAACTTTATGGAGAATCTTCTACAGAGAATTCTCAAACTCTGAAGTTAATGATTTTCTCATTAATATAAGCAAAAATAAAATTATAGGTCGCAAAAAGTCTATAATGCAGATGAGACAGGATTATTTTATAAAGCTCTTCCATGTAAAAGCATTTACAAGATCAAGAGATATGGGCATAAATTATTGAAGGATCGAATATCGATAATGTTCTGTTCAAATATGACTGGTACCGATAAACTAACACCATTCATAATTGGAAAATTCAAAAATCCTAGATGCTTTAAAAATTTTAGCTTCGAGTTTTGTGACCTATCATAATTCAAAAAAAGCATGGATGGATTCTAAGTTATTCAATACATTTTTGTTCGAATGGGATATCAGGTTGGCTAAAGAAAAACGCAAAATACTACTCGTAATTGACCAATGTCCATCTCACAAGATTTTTACAAATTTACAGCAAATTGAAATAACGATGCTTTGAATGCTCTCCATACATTGAGGAAGTACTTCAAACAAAAGGATGAAACTAATTTAAATGTCTTCAATCACCTTGATGATGTTAGTAGAAACATCAAAATAAATATTAAAACTAAAATAACTGACTATATTTAAAGAAATTAATGTCTTCATTTTTTAATTAGTCTATAAAATTAAAAAAATGCATTTTATTAACAAATAAAAATATTCAAATTTGCCTCTCGAATCCGCCAAACTCTCGAATCCGCCGTAATTTCCCAGGTCCCAAATTTGGCGGATTCGAGAGGTTTTACTGTACTCCAATTATGGCATAACTACTCATAACAGACCCTCATGGTCTGATTATTATTTCTGTCAATTGCATATTAATCCACAGATTTTCTTCAAAATACTGACATGTATAACTGTTAATGACATGTGATGAATCGGCTTATCAGGTACGGAGAGAGAAACGTGATTTCCTCGTTTGAATAAACTGGAATAAATGTTAACAGTCGTTTTCTGAATGATTTATAAATTTCGTTAATAATACTTTGTCGTAAAGTCAATCGAAGTGACGAGTACACGACTTATCTTTACACAAAGAAAATCCCAAAACTTCCAATTATATTCAATCTATCCATTTGATGCAGATTAAGAGGAATATATTTCTACTAGCAAATTTACAAACCCCGGACACATAAATATTCAAAGTTCGACCAGTCACTCTGCCTGACCCCCAAGGACATCAGAATAGCCATATTTTTATGAAAGATAAGCTGATTAAGTTTAGACTGTTACTTTCACTCTCCGGACATGGATGAAACGTCAACTTCAACATCGAATAGTTTGACAACCATTGGCAATCTTCACATGTCGATGACCTCTCAAGGCTAATCCGTCCACTGAAAACCTGAACTCGCAGAGTATAAGCCTTCCCTACCATTGAGGGACAAAAAATAACACAATCGCCTCCTTAGTCATGTTACTCGATCGTAGTAGTGGGCAGCCAGTGAATGCCACCTTCTCCAATTGGTTATTAAACACACAATCAATGATTAAAGTGGCTATTTGATATTCTCGAATGCTCTCATTGTTCGTATGCAGTCTACCATTGTCCTGGCTATATTCACCACACTACACTGCTGTGTTGTACCCATCTCTAATGAACCGACAACACTCGTAGTGCCCCTCCATCTGATCTCCCTCCTTGTCATTTGGATCAGTTCTGGGTCACTCATTTTGGGTAGGAGATCACCGACAAAATAGGCCTAACCAATCCAAATAAAAGTGAGAGAGATAAGTCAAAAGTAGGATAACCAGTCGAATGGTCAAGACAAATCAACTAAACTCACTGAATAGGAGGCAGGGTGTATAAAAGAAAAGGGGCGGCTAGCAGATCATAGCCTACGACCATCAGAGGACATGTGGGGACACTCCCATACATATGACTGCCGTGTACTGCGTATCATTCAAAGTCGGCCGGCTTGGTGGAGGTTGGCCGACTGAGCACTCTTGGGAAGTGTGACTTGATGGATGTACCATTATGTTGACAATGGATGCCTGGTAAAACGGGTAGCACTCTCTGTGGGTCACCATTTATTTGTACACATATTTGCCACAAACACTAATATTTCCACCGCCTTGTGAGCCTTACAGTCTGCACTCAGAGTGTTCCGGTGATCACTACAGCCTCGATATGTCTGCAGAATGAATTCCGTGTCTCCTCCCCTTCAATCAGCCTCCCAATACTCCAAAGACACTCTCCAGTGGCCCACTCGCTCACCATTGTTTATAACGTGACCATCACACCACTAGATTTATTTATTTTATTAAATTCAAAAATATTCTCAAAAGTTAACGATCAATAATCAATATTTATTTTACTCTTGTTCAGTTTCCGACCAAGTTTGCTGGATTGGCTTCATCGAAAAACAGGTTCGTGCAAACACACTTTTACAGGGCAAAATAATATTAATCAGCACAATCTTCTCTACCAATTGACATCCGACAGCCTATCTCTCACATTCAGTATGACTGGTGTGCCTCACCATACAGGACTGGCGACGTCTGTTGGCCGCCCAGGAATTGGTCATTGCCTTTTTATTTTATTTATTAAAGACCAAAGACGGGTAAGGCAGTTAATTATAATCGCCGATCCGAACGAGGGAGATCCTACTAAAAGGTTCGATCCTGCCCGCATGATCGGCCTGAGACGACGATGTCCCAGGGTCTGAAAAACTTTGATTTTGACATTTTTTGTTTTTAATGTAAATTTTTAAATTTTATTGGTTTTAAAATTCGGGCTTTGTAAAAGCTAGGGCTTAATAGGTATTTTTTTAATTTAGGGTTGGCTTTTAAAATAAGGTTTAGTAAATGTTAGGGTTGTGTTTTATTGGGTTAGGTAAAAATTAACGCGTTAGGGTTTCATTTTTTAAAAGTTCTGTTGAATAATTTTAAATTTAAATTTGTAGTTTTTTTAATAAAAGTGATTTTTCTAATTTAAAAATGATTATTTTAATTGGAAAAACCCTAAAAGTAATGAAAATGATAATTAAATCAATAATTTTTCAAATTTAAGGTTAGGTTTGTGTTGTTCTATGTTTTATTTTTCAGAGGTCGTGAAAGACATTAAAAACAGCTTTAAATGGGATTCAAGACATATTTAGAAAAAATAAGACATATTTTATATGGATAGAATTGATTAAAATGACATTTTTATATTGGTCCATTCAACGGCGTGGTACGTTCAGCGGACAGTGACATTCTTTTAAAAAATTTTATTTGGGTTGAGCCTTATAGAGTTGTCAGTTCTTTTAGCAACCTTCCGTAAACATTCTCTCCAATTATTTAATAACAGTAGATTGCAAACCTTCACCATACCCAATAGATAGAGAGATATTAAACGTTCTCTCATATCAGTTCAATCTTTACTAGTTTCAATTTTTCTTGTTAGTTGTGGACTTTTCTTCATACTAATTCCCTGATACTGGAGTTAAAGAATAATCATCTATTCAAGTTTTTTGAAAAAACAAAAATAAAGAGAATTGTTCCATTTCCTATTTAACAAAATTGACTTAGGTCAATTTATAAAAGTTTAAAATGTGTTAATTTTTATCCTAGAAACACAATTTGAAATTATTATTATTATTAGCACTGTCATAGGAACATAATGTAATTTAAACTAATTAAGTTCCCACATGTGCCACATATGAGACTATCTTTTCGGTCATAATTTTCCATGATGTGCGGTTGTATGCTATACTCCTGAGAGTATCTAGGTCGTCTCCATTTTTCAGTTGTCTTTTAACGTTCTTCTTCAGTCTTCCACTTTGTGGGGCGTAGACATTTATAATGCTGATTATTCGATCCGTGTTGGTCAAAGTTTTTTGTCTCAGTTGTAGTACACATATGCGGTCGTTCACACGGTAGTATTTGTGAATTGAATTCCAAAAGGTCTTATGAATGCCAAACCCCTGCCCATAATGACGTGATTCTGATGGAAGGAGAATGATTCGATACTCGTTGTGTATCTCATCTAGCCCGCCTTTGACCTTCGTTTCTTGAAAGCATCCGATAGTTGCACCATATGCATTCAGATCCCGGCATAGGATTTTTCGCTTGGATAGGTCAGATAGTCCTCTGACATTGAATGATAGCAAAGTAAAATCTCTTTGTAGCCTCATATGTGATTAAGACTTTGTGCAATAGAGTTGCGTCACTAACTCAACCAGACATCACTAACTCAACCACAATTTGAAAAAATCAAATAATTATTATGTTGCACTTTTAAAAATGTGATTTATTTATAAAATTTTTTTTTTAATTATATAACTTATATTTAATTTCGAAATAGAAAAGAAAATGGAACAGGAATATGTGCATCTTAACTGCAAAAACAAAGATAATCACAACCAATTTCTAAAACAACCTTAATTGTTGAAGGCCTATTTAATATAGTTCCCTATGCGGGATTTGGTCACTTTTTATTTAACAAGAAATCTTAATTGTCTAAATTTTAAATTTGCCAATTCTTAAATTTGCATTCTAAAAAAATTCTAGTTTTAATGGAAATAAGACACAATTTTTCAAAATTTTTTAATACAAAAAATTGATGAATATTAGGTTTTTAAAAGAATAGGGCAGGTTAGGTTTAGTATTAGAGTTAGGTTTAGTACTGACAAATTTCCCATTTTTAAATTCGCATTTTTTAAATTCTAGTTTTAATAGAAATTCTTCAATCCTAAAATTTTCGATAATTTTGAAAAATTTTTAAATAAAAAATATTTTGTAAGGATTATCCAATACGGCTTTTTGTAAGAAAAGTAGTTTTTCAGGCCTTCTTTTTTTTAACGAAAAATAAAAGATTTTTCAGATCGTTTACGTTCTCCTTGACATGACATTTAAATTCTCGAAAGGTCAAAAATTTTAAAAACACAATATAATATAATTGATCTTCCCATACGAGCAGGGGAAATCCCTTATTTGGGATTCTACCTGTTCGGACACGTTCTCGCTTGGAAATCTCGCTCCTGGGGATCATATCGAACACAGAGAGAGGATGCGTAGTCTGATTGGGAATGTCGGGATCACCTAATTAATCTTGTTTTCTGGCCTGACGGTGCTCTTGGTTTTTAAATAAATAAATAAATTTTTGTTATTTTGAGTTATAGATTTTACAATTTTAAATGCTAGATTTCATCATTTTAAGTGCTAATTTTTTTAATTATAAATGCTAGATTTAGCGCTAAAAATTTTTTTTAAGTGCTAGAAACAATTTGCCCTAGTAATTACACACAACTTTGTATGTGTAACAAAAAGTTTTAGTGTTTTTATTTAATCTTTAACTTAAATTTTTAGGTCAATTTTTCTAGTTCGTACGGTAATCAAGTTATTTTTTGTTTATTTTCTTTATTTTTTAGCTTAAAAAATCGGCCTAGTTATTATAATTGATTTGAAATTTGAAAAATGAACTTCCATGTAAATTGAATTTTTTGGTGTTAAAAAAGAGGCTTTTCCTTTTTATGCCCCAAGCGACCCTCAGTGGTTGCATTTACATCCGCCATATTTGTTTCATAACCTATTTTTCTTTACTTGTAGCATTTTACAGTTGCATGAAAGCAGGGTTTATAGACTGCTATCTATATGGCCATATGGCCATTGGTAGTTTACTTTAAATTATAAGTAATAAAGCTAATCAATGACTGTTTTAGTCTGCTACAATATTTTAATTAATTTATCAATCATTAGTTAATTCTAATAGAATAGAATAGAATAGTGTTTATTGAGCGAAAAGAAAAAGAAAAACAAGGAAGAAAAACATCGGCGGGGAGATAAAAACAAGGCACCGAAGTGTCTCTTTCCATGCGTATCCCCAATACTAGTCATGTTTGACGACAATTCTCCAAGACCATCCGGATCGTGGGCACAGAGGATTCTTGTGAGTCTTTTAGCCTTCCGTCAAGTTGTACTCCGTAAGCCAATTTCATAGCGAAACGTCTTGTCTTTTCCAACTGTTCGATCAGGTAGTCACTCTCCTCCGTACCGTACCAGCCCTCGTAGCCATATGTGAGGACTGGCTGCACACACGTTTTGTATACGTAGATGTACGTTTCCGGATCCAGATGGAACCTGGTTAAGCTTTTGAGGATCCTCACACTCCTCTTAGTTAATTCTAAAAAATTCTGTTCAACATTTTTCCATGCAGAGTGACGTTTGATTTTGCCCAGATATTAGAATAAAGGTTTCTTATCTATATTCCCCGTTTGTGACAGCGTGCCTTCTATTCATGATCGACTGACCACTCAAGTCATGCATACATAATTATACTAAGTCCTTTGATATCGTTTAAAAATAGTACATTAATGGAATTCTGGTGCGAAATAAGAATTGTATATCCATTACTCAGTTAATTCCATTTCACACAACATATCTGTGAAACGGCAATGTCACATCGTGTATATTTAAAGTCAAAGTTTTGAAATCGTCTTAAAGTAGAGAATGATAAAGCCGAACACTGATATTTTAATCTCTAAAATGCAAGTACAAAAGTCCCATTAGGCAGTTTATTTACATTATAAATTTTCATTAATAAGATTTGATTTGCCAGCCGCATAAAGAAAACTTTCAAGAAAGAACAAGGAAGTTAATTATTTTAATTAATCCAAAATTATTGAGTCCTTGTCTTTTAAAGCCGCTGGGAATCGAACCCTTGACCAAGGAGATTACTAGCAAATTCTTGACCACTTTACTTATTACTTTACTTATTAAGAATAAGAATGTTGAATTTTTAAAAATTCAAAAATAAATCTCTGACAGCAATAAAATTGCGAATCCGTTTTTGTAAAAAAAGTACAGTAAAACCTCTGGTGCTCGCCACCTCTATTGCTCGCCACATATTTTTCAAAAAATTAAAAATTTCTAGTAAATTTTGATAAATATTCTACTGCTCGCCATTTTCTAAATCTCGCCATTAATTTTTAAAAATATTTTTTTGGTTAAACTATTTTTTATATAAAAGTTGATCAGAAACAAGAAATTGATGCATTTACTTCTGTGATCTCTGCAAAGATTCAACAATATAATGCTGAAAATATTTATAACGCTGATGAAACTGGGATTTTTTACAAATCTATCCCTTCAAAAAGTGTTTGTCAGAAGGTTCGATACGGACATAAAATCCTTAAAGAACGGTTTAATTTTTATTTATTTTTTAGATTTTCCCACCGGAAAAGAATCATTAAAACTCGTCCTCCTGGCGCATTTTCGTTTCAAGACGATGTCCAAGCTTCGTGAAGTAACAGTATTGCGTGTCTAAAATTAACAAAAAGTCTTTAGTAATAATTTCATCAGTCAGGTATTTAGTCCAAATTCTTTTGCTTTAGTAATAATAATTTTATCAGTCAGGTAAACGTTAATAGCATCCATTCGAGATATCCATTCTATAAATGAATTCTCAAACAGATAATGATTTTTAGAAGCTTGTTTATAGTAAGTGTTTGAGCTCTCACTATTTTTCCATTGTTCTTTATTTTTCAAAATTTCAGATAAATTAGAATTTCCTAGGTCCAGGTTGAATTCTCTTCTGATAATTTAAGACAATTCATTCAGCGACATTTTCCTCAATTCCTTAATTTTACAAATCTGTTCTTTTAAATGAATTTTGACTTGAGTCCTTTTTCTAACCATAGAATTGCAAAGATCGTGCTGTTAATTAAATTTTAAAAAATTAATCCGAAATTATATTAATCCTAGCGTTCGGATTGCGGATTATTGAATTTTCTGAGCATTAAATCAAATTTGGCAGAAAATAGTTAGAAAATTTATAATTTCAATTAAAAAAATTCGGATTATTGAAGTTCGGATTAATGAGGGTTGACTGTACAAAGAAGTGCAATCATTAAATAACTAAAATTGAAAAGCCTGACAATCGTCTGTTCTTTTTGTTTTTCAAAGATAAGACTTGTCAAGTCACATTATGTTCTCAATCTTCCTCTATGCCTGTGAATCGTAGACATTGTCCAAAGCAAACAGCAGTACAGTGAATTCATCAGACCGAACTATTAACAGGGGGGTTTCTGGATGATAATTCAATTTTGTTGAAAGGAAAGAACATTGCTAATATTTATGGAATTAAAGAGTTTAAAGCCAGCAATGGATGGCTAAGCAAGTTCAAGATACGGAACAACTTAAAATTGAGGAATTTACAGGATCTACTGCAGTTGATTAGAAACAAGAAATTGATGCATTTATTTCTTTGAGCTCTGCAATATAATGCTGAAAACATTTATAACGCTTTTAATTTCTTTCGATTTTCTTTGCTCAAATATAACTTGGAAGGCTCACTTATGATCGGAAAGTATCAAAAACCGAGATGTTTTCAAAATTTTAAAGTCAAAAAATTTATTGATTATTTCTATTGCTCGCCAAATTCTATTGCTCGCCATTTTTTCTTCGGTCCCGAAAATGGCGAGCACCAGAGGTTTTACTGTATTAAAAAATCATTTTAAAATGCATCTTTATAAGATCTTGGTACTTGTACATCTCATGCATCACAAAATAAGGCTCTAAATAAAAAAATATAATTACTTTATTTAAAACCGTCTTCAGCCAAGGGGTCATTGCCTTGGAAGGACATGACCATCTTTGAGGACCTGGAGTGTGGAAGACAGTCAAATATTCGGAGAATATTTAGCCCAAGTCCGTCCTTTGTTGAGTAAGGGACTTTCAAAGTGGAAAAGTGAGCGAACGTGGTGAGTGAATTGTAGAACTGCCCTCTTTCGGTGGTCGATTTGCATATTTTGCACAATGACGGGATATTGAAGAGGCATAAACCAGTGTAAATGAGTGTGCCAACTGTAGAATATACCAAGTGCACCTTCGTTGTGGGTGTGTCACTCAATTAGGGCGAGTAGTGTATTACCAGAGTCGACACACGCAGAAAATCTACTCCCACTCAGCATCTAACCTCATTCCTGTGGGTGACTTGATAGACATGCACAAACCCCCCAGTAGTAAACGGCAGTCGAGCATGTTCAAGTCCCTCAGAGAAACCCTCAAGCGTTGTTGGACAGACACTCCCCAAACAGAACCAGGACAAGTGGTTGACTGTTGTGTACTTCGCGGATGAGGGATTGCCTAATAGTGGGGAGGTCGAGTGGGAGCAAGATATACCAGTCGAGAGAGTGTTTCTCTGTTTGTGTTGTGTGGTGACAGGTAGGGAAGACCATTCAGTTGTTCTACCCATTGTGGACATATCTGTGGGGACAGTTGGTATGCGCGGAGGAACAGATTTGACGTGTTGTACATGCAGATATTGAATATCCCCAAAGTGGTCATCAGGAAGAGGTTGAAGGAAAGGATTGTGAGTGCACGGTCGGCACAGTGGAATGGTCTACGGTGGTTAGTCCTGGTGGGACTGGGAGAGCGAGTGAGCATATACTCCACTCCTCACAGGCTAATGGACTGTCAGTGGATTAGGCCGGCCAATATGACTATATATTTTGTTGTTTTCCCATTTATTTATTATTGACTAACAAATAGGCATGTTCGGAATAGTTGTTAATCAACAAAATACGAGTTTTATAGACAACTATGCTCAGTTTATTAACACCCAGTTAGTTTGTGTTTTAATTCAAGATTTGCATATTGATGGGGGTAATGGCTAGCAATGTGGTGTAGAATTGCCTATATCATCCAGTCGAACCAAGGAAGTGAGATTGCGGATCACAGTGGCTCGATACGGCCTTTCCTCGTCACAGGGATTCTCAATTGATAGTTTTAATAGAATAAGCAGGGGAATATACCCAGGATGGACAACTTCTCGAGATTGGGGAGTCCTCGGAGGTGACGAATTTGAGTGAGGTCGGATATTGAATTATTACGGATGAATATTTTCCTGAGGTTGCGATATGTGGCCAACTGGCCTATACTGCTTATTCTATTAAAACTATCAATTGAGGATTATTAGGCGTGCCTGAGGGATATCACTCGTAAGTCAGGACTGAGTTGTGTGGGTACTTGCTCAAATCCTATTATCTTAAATTGTATTCGAGTTCAATTCTATTATATAATTTTAGAGTTCCATTTCATGAATTATGAGTGCTCAGGTAGAGAGGTTGTACACTAAGACTAGCTTTACGGGCATATTGTATACTTTTATCTTTAAAAAGTAGAGATTTTTTTACCTAAAATGTGTTTTTTTCTCTTAGTATGCCCTCTGTATTTCCTAATAGAGTGCCAAGTTTCTTTGTATGCCTCCATTTTTCCTTGTGTTGTTGTTTGCATCGCCTACTATTTTATATTCTATTTTTAGCGTTAATTTTTAGAAATTTTTTAGCGTTAATTTTTAGAAATAATATTTTCGTGATCATCTATCTATTGCAAGTAGAATTTTTCTTTTTTTCTTTGCAAGTTCACAATCAAAATCACTGAGCAACTTGTTAAAAATTTCACGGTTCATTCATGCCTTATTGGAATGGGTGTAAGTAACATATTTTCCAATGTTGAAAATTTTAAAACACCTTGGACTTTTGATCTTCCTATCAATACAGGCCATGTTTTATCGGAACCAGAACAATTTCCGCATAATAGTAAAGAAAATCGATCCTTCGACAACTTTATTCCAGGCCTCGATTTAGTGCACACATTTTTAGAAGGAATCGCCTTGTAAAAAAACACCAGTATCATCTGCATTATAAACATTGTCCAATCCATATTGTTCAATTTTTATTCAAATTTTTGATTAAAACAAGCGGATTTGAGAAACGGCGGATTCGAGAGGTTTCATTTTATTATAATTTTTGAGATATTTGTATAACATGCCGTAATAAATGGTTTGTGGAAAGATACATATTTATGTAAAACATTTTAA